>NC_063347.1:51103721-51107722 GCF_021869965.1 Rhincodon typus | reverse complement strand
TGTGTTCTTTTGCTTATGTTTTCAAAGGAATAAATATAGAGTGGATTGTCAGAATTTTTACTGGATAACTTAGAGAAGAGCTGTGGTACTCTAAACACATGATTATATGCAAGTTTTAATTATTCATAGCCCTCCATCAGTTGTACTTTACCTGCAAATAACAGTTTATCTTTTTATTAATCCCTGTCAAGAGAGTTGATAACACACCTTGGAAATTTTTTTTGTTTTTTTTATTTATTCATGGGGATGAGGGTGTCACTGACCAGGTTGTCAAAGGGGGATTTTTAGGGGTGGGGGTGCAGCACTGGTAAAATGGAGAAAATGTCTGGTCAGCCCTCTTTGTTTCATCTTCCCTAGCGAAAGGGAACATTTTATCGGTAACACATGTGGCAGTGGCAGTAAAGCGATGATAGCATTTAAAGGAGGTAATAGGAGCAATGTCGTGCCTGCAATGATGAGGGGACAGATCATGCATAGCATGTGGAACAGGGAAGTTTAGATGAGGGGGATGCGCAACAGAAAGTGTAATAGACATTTGCAACCATTAAGCTCTCAGTAGGGAGAAAGTGGCAATCCTGATATTGGCCATAATTACAGGAGCAGGTCATTGAGATTGACATTAATGATAGTGCTCCCGATAAATGTTAGCTGCTCCCCGCAAGACATTTTTGGTCAACAAAATTTAAACCATAATGTATCGGAGGTAATGTACTGGCATGGATTAAGGATTGGCTAACAGACAGAAGAGAGTAGGAATTAATGGATCATTCTTACATTGGCCAGACTGTGACCAGTGATGTATCACAAGGATCAGTACTGTCATCCTTACTGTTCACAATATATATATATAGCAATGATTTGGATGTGGGGGCCAAAGGTAATATTTTCAAATTTGCAGATGTTGCAAAGCTAAGTGAAAATGTATTTTGAGAGGAAGATAGAAGATGTTTTTTTTCAGGAGGATTTGGATAGGCTTAGAGATTGGGCAAGAATGTGGTAAATGGAATATAATGTGAAAAAAAATGTGAGTGATCCATTTTGGCAGGAAGAACAAATGTGCGGGGTGTTTCTTAAATGGTGAAAGGTTGAAATGTGTAGATATGCAAAGGGACTTGAATGCCCTTGTCAAGAAGTCATTGAAGTCTAACCTGAAGGTGCCACAAGCCATTACGAAGGATGTTAGCCTTTATTGCGAGAGGATCTGTGTATTTAAGCCTTGCTCCCATTTGCGGGAGCTTTGTTGGACTACCTGGTGTACTGCATGCAGCTTTAGTCTCCTTATATCAGGGAAGATATTATTGCCAGAAAGGTAGTGCAACAAAGGGTCACCAAATCTATTCCCAAGATTGTCCTATGAGGACAGACTGAGCACACTAGGCCTGTATTCTATAGGGTTTTGAAAATGAGAAGTAATCACATTGAGATCTACAAAATTCTTAAAGGGATAGATGCAAATAAGATGTTTCCCCTGGTTGTCGCATCTACAACCAGCTAACACAATCTAAAAATAAGTGGATACAATCTTGTACTAAGATGAGAAGAATTTTTGTTTAACGCAGGGTGGTGAATCTTTTGAATACTCTATCCCAGAGGGCTGTGAAATCTCAGTCTCTGTACATGTTTAAAGGCAAGGTTAGTAATCAGAAATCTGTCAATGTCACAAAGGGTTGTGAAGATAGTTTTCTATCAGCCATGACTGTAATCAAAGGCCAAGTCAGCCCACCTGGCTGAATGGTCTACTCCTCTTGTTCCTGTGTTCATATCTTCATGGGTCTGCAGATCTTCCCTGTCGCTCTTTCATTTCCTGCAGGCAACTCTGCATGTTACCACAGCCTAAATCCCTGTGCAGCCACTGTTGATGCTACCAGTAAGTCATTAAATCCTGTCTCCAGGGTCCTATAAACAAGCTCTACTTCGGTAGTTATTCTGGAGGCAGGGCCCTAGTTGGGCACCTTCTGGAAAGTCCCACAAAAAGACCTGCTAGTTGTGTGTTTGCTTTCATGAGTTGCAAATTACCCAACTATTTTGTTTTCAACTTTTTCAAAGTTCTGTCCTGGCAATCAAAAATATCCCAGAGTGGGTTTAAATATGAGCAAAAATACCAATGCTCCACAGTTACAAATTAGTCATAATAGACTTCCATTTTTTAGTTTATGAGATCAGTCAGACCAAAGCCCGTTTGCTGATATTACTTTTATCTTTCTGGGATTGTAGGAATCAATCCCTGCAGTGAGTCCCTGTAAAAAAAAAATTTGTTCCATTCTTCAATGCATCCCATGGTTTTTCATCTAAAGTACTGAATAATCAAGTGAAGATTCTCAGGGATATTCATCCTTTTGCATTTTTCTCTGATCTATATTGTAATTTGTTGGACCAAATTTGAGTTCAAGCTTCCTTTTGTCAGCACAGAAGTGGTCAAAGATTTCCTTGCAGTGATCAGAAAGTTTGTAATTAGCAATTAAACTCTGAATTGCTGCCGGCTGATTTAAAATTGTGTTGCCATCTATTGAGATGGTGCAAACTGTTTTTCTTTTCGGTAATTCAGTGAGCTATCAGCAGAACTTAAACTGTTCATATCTTCAAACACTGTATGGAAGTAAAATAATTCAAAGTGGCATACTAGTTAGCACCCATCTAATCCAATACAAATGGCAGGCAAAGATGCATGAACATGAGATCAAGAAAAACAGATCAGGAACATAGAAACAGGAGCAAGCCATTTAGCCCCTTGAGCCTGTTAGAACATTTTGTTAGAACATGATTGAATTGTATCTGAATTCCATCGACCTGGTTAAGGAATCCATTTTACGAGCACCTTTTAAGGTCTCAGGACATTCAAGAACAGACATTATGTTCAGGCACAGTTGGAATGTAGAAAATGTGCCAGCCAATTTGCATAAAAGTATCACACATATCCATGGAAGCATCGATCATCCCCATGCATACTTGAAGCTGACATCAACAAAATTCCAATGTAAGAGATGTTAATTGTGAATTAATCCATTGATTCTAAACTGACCTATCCACACTATTCCCACTTTCCAACACTTGGCCCATAGCCTCCAATGTTATGACATTTCAAGTACTCGACCACATATTTTTTAAAAGGCCGCGATGTTTGCTGCCTGTACTATCCTCTCAGGCAGTGCATTCCAGATTCTCACCACTCATTGACTGAAAAAAAAGAGTTTTCCTTGCCTTCACCTAAAAATTATGTCCTCTTGTCATTGACCCTTCAACTAAGGGGAGCAGCTGCTTCCTATTCACCCTGCTGTGCTTCTCATAATCTTATATACCACAGTCAGGCACCCACCCCCCACCTCTGTCTTCTCTGTTCTAAAGAAGCAACCTGAGCTTATCCAGCCTCTCTTTGTAGCTAAACTACTCTTCTCCAGGCTACATCCTGGTGAAGATAGAGATAACAAGGTGTAGAGCTGGATGAACACAGCAGGCCAAGCAGCATCAGAGGAGCAGGAAGGCTGACGTTTCGGGCCTAGACCCTTCTTCAGAAATGGGGGAGGGAAAGGGGGTTCTGAAATAAATAGGGAGATGGAGGAGGCGGATAGAAGATGGATAGAGGAGAAGATAGGTGGAGAGGAGACAGACAGGTCAAAGAAGTGGGGATGGAGCCAGTAAAGGTGAGTGTAGGTGGGGAGGTAGGGAGGAGATAGGTCAGTCCAGGGAGGATGGACAGGTCAAGGGGGTGGGATGAGGTTAGTAGGTAGGAGATGGGGGTGGGGCTTGAGGTGGGAGGAGGGGATAGGTGGGAGGAAGGACAGGTTAGGGAGGCGGGGACGAGCTGGGCTCGTTTTGGGATGCGGTAGGGGGAGGGGAGATTTTGAAACTTGTGAAATCCACATTGATACCATTGGGCTGCAGGGTTCCCAAGCGGAATATGAGTTGCTGTTCCTGCAACCTTTGGGTAGCATCGTTGTGGCACTGCAGGAGGCCCAGGATGGACGTGTCGTCTGAGGAATGGGAGGGTGAGTTGAAATGGTTCG
>NC_063347.1:51043044-51103621 GCF_021869965.1 Rhincodon typus | reverse complement strand
GTGAGGGGGGAGGTGTAGGGGCAGGTGTAGCACTTCCTGCGGTTGCAAGGAATAGTGCCGGGTGTGGTGGGGCTGGAGGGGAGTGTGGAGCGGACAAGGGAGTCACGAAGAGAGTGGTCCCTCCTGAAAGCAGATAAGGGTGGGGAGGGAAAAATGTCTTTGGTGGTGGGGTCAGATTGCAGATGGCGGAAGTGTCGGAGGATGATACGTTGGATGCGGAGGTTGGTGGGGTGGTACGTGAGGACGAGGGGGATTCTGTTTTGGTTGTTATTGCGGGGAGGGGGTGTGAGGGATGAGTTGCGGGAAATGCGGGAGACACGGTCGAGGGCGTTCTCGACCACTGAGGGGGGGATGTTGCGGTCCTTGAAAAACGGGGACATCTGAGATGTACGGGAGTGGAATGCTTCATCCTGGGAGCAGCTGCAGCGGACACGAAGGAATTGGGAATAGGGGATGGCATTTTTTCAGGAAGGTGGGTGAGAGGAGGTGCATTCTAGGTGTGCACTAAATAACTGCACCTCCTTGTCGCAAACCATTTCAACTCCCTCTCCCATTCCTCAGACGACATGTCCATCCTGGGCCTCCTGCAGTGCCACAACAATGCTACTCGAAGGTTGCAGGAACAGCAACTCATATTCCGCTTGGGAACCCTGCAGCCCAATGGTATCAATGTGGACTTCACAAGCTTCAAAATCTCCCCTCCCCCAACGCATCCCAAAACGAGCCCAGCTTTTCCCTGCCCCCCCAACCTGTCCTTCCTCCCACCTATCCCCTCCTCCCACCTCAAGCCCCACCCCCATCTCCTACCTACTAACCTCATCCTGCCCCCTTGACCTGTCCGTCCTCCCTGGACTGACCTATCTCCTCCCTACCTCCCCACCTACACTCACCTTTACTGGCTCCATCCCCACCTCTTTGACCTGTCTGTCTCCTCTCCACCTATCTTCTCCTCTATCCATCTTCTATCCGCCTCTCCCTCTCTCCCTACTTACTTCAGAACCCCCTGTCCCTCCCCCATTTCTGAAGAAGGGTCTCGGCCCGAAACGTCAGCCTTCCTGCTCCTCTGATGCTGCTTGGCCTACTGTGTTCATCCAGCTCTACATCTTGTTATCTCAGATTCTCCAGCATCTGCAGTTCCTACTATCTCTGAAACAATTTTAACATCCTGGTGAATGTCCTTTGCACTCCCTCCAGTGCAATCTCATCCTTCCTATAGCATGGTGACCAGTACTCCAGCTGCAGCCTCACCAAAGTTTTGTACAGCTCCAACATAAACTCCCTGCTCTTACAATCTATGCCATGGCTGATAAAGGCAAGTGTCCCAAATGCCTTCCTTATCACCATACTAAAAAGAATTAAGAGTCTAATGATGATCATGAATCCATTGTCGATTGTTAGAAAAACCCATCTGGTTCACTAATGTCCTTTAGGGAAGGAAACTGCCATTCTTACGTAGTCTGGCCTTCATGTGACTCCAGACCCACATCAATATGGTTGACTCTCAACTGCCCTCTAAGCAATTAGGGGTGGGCAATAAATGCTGTCCAGCTAGCGATGCTCTCATCCCATGAATGAATAAAATAAAAACTGTCTTGCTGCATTCAGGGTCTGTGGACAAACATCCAGTTTCATGTGTTCCTCTGAGCTTCCTAGTGTTTTGCCATTCATTGAGTACTCCCTTGCCTTGTTACTTCTTCTAAAGTGTATCACCTCACGTTTTTCAGGTTGAAATTCCATCTGCCACTGATCTGGATATCTGACCAACTGTCTAAATCTTCCTTTGACTTAAGACCTTCATCCTCATTATTAACCACCCAAACAAAATTGTGTCATTGAAAACCAGTAAGCCTCCTGTAGTACCCTCTATCTCCTACCACTAAGCCAATTTTGGACTCAACTTACTAGGTTAGTCTGGAGTGGTTTTATCTTCTTTATCAGACTCTCATTTTGGACGTTGTCAAAGGCTACGTTTCCCAGTAGAGCTGTTATTTATAATGCTCTGTTGTAAGTTAATTAGACACATTTCTAAGCATAACCATCTAATCAAGTTCAATGTACATGACACTTCCTCCATAAAGATACAAAGAAAACCATAGTCTTGATCTCTTCCCCAAATATAATCAAAATACATCTAATTTTAAGATTGTAAATATTACTAAACATGATTTCCCAATTTATTACATTTCATAATTTAAAAAATTATCTTTGCAACATTTATAATGCCTAACCCATAGCAACTAATCCCATGTGACTATTAAGATTTAATGCCCAGCTTCTGTGAGATCTCCAAATTCCAACTTACTTGCAAATGAGAGTTAATTTTACCACTGGTTAATTCACCTTCTTTCAGACTCTATAATCAACACTTTTGAATGTTGTGATCAGGTGCAGGCGCAGGTGACCAAACATGTGGATGAAGGTAGAGCAGTGGATGTGATGTACATGGATTTAAGAAAGGTGTTTGATAAGGTTCCCCATGGTAGGCTCATGCAGAAAGTAAGGAGGCATGGGATAGGGGGAAATGTGGCAGAATGGATTCAGAATTGGCTGACCCTTAGAAGACAAAGGGTGGTAGTGGATGGAAATTATTCAACATGGTGCTCAGTTACAAGTGATGTACCACAAGGATCTGTTCTGGGTCCTCTTCTATTTGTGATTTTTGTAAATGATTTGGATGTAGGAGTGGAAGGGTGGATTCGTAAGTTCGCAGATGATACGAAAGTGGGTCGAGTTGTGGATAGTGCGGAGGGCTGTTCTAGGTTACAAAGGGACATTGATAGGATGCAGAGCTGGGCTGAGAAGTGGCAGATGGAGTTTAACCCTGAAAAGTGTGAGGTGATTCATTTTGGAAGGACTAACTTGAAAGCAAAAGATAGGGTTAATGGAAAGATTCGTGGCAGTGTGGAGGAGCAGACGCATGTAGGGGTTCATGTCCACAGTTCCCTGAAAGCTGCCACTCAGGTGGATAGAGTTGTTAAGAAGGCATATGGTGTGTTAGCTTTCATTAATAGAGGGATTGAGTTCTAGAGCCGTGAAGTTATGCTCCAGCTATACAAAAGCCTGGTTCGGCCACATCTGGAGTATTGTGTCCAGTTCTGGTTGCCTCATTACAGGAAAAATGTGGAAGCGTTGGAAAAGGTGCGGAGGAGACGTACCAGGATGTTACCTGGAATGGAAGGAAGGTCTTATGAGGAAAGGTTGAGAGAGCCAGGGCTTTTCTCTTTAGAACGACGAAGGATGAGAGGTGGCTTGATAGAGGTGTACCAAATGATCAGAGGTATAGATAGAGTGGACAGCCAGTGATTTTTTTTCCTAGGGTGGAGGTAGCTATTACAAGGGGGCATAGTTTTAAAGTGAGTGGAGGTAGATATAATGGAGACGTCAGAGGTAGGTTCTTTACTCAGAGAGTGGTAGGGATGTGGAATGCATTGCCAGAGAGGGTAGTGGAGTCGGCCTCATTAGGGGCATTTAAGCGGCTATGGGAGAGGCTTATGGATGATAGTATAAGGTAGGAGTGGAGGTTAGATAGACCTTAGGTTTAGGGTAAAAGTTCAGCACAACATCGTGGGCTGAAGGGCCTGTACTGTGCTGTACTGTTCTATGATCGATGTTCTATGTTCTATTTTGCTTTGCTGTATTTCCTTAGCATTGCCTTTGTTCTCCATGTTGCTTTTCAAATCTTATTACTAGATTGTATACGTTTCAGAATATGATGTTGTATTTGTGATGGATCTAAAGGTTTCATAGTTGTGTATTTGGGTTAACATTGTCATTAATTCCGAATCATATGGTCTAGGAGCCAGAGGGTCTAGACAGTTTGTCAGCAATTAACAAAGGAGCAATATCCCATTATGTTGTTTCTTGCATTCTGGATTCAGCATTTTTTCTTTAGTTCGTATCAAATGTCAAAAATTAAATTGTCATCAGCATTTTCACTTTTCAAAACAGACTTTGAGACACTTTTATAAAATGATTTAGTAGAATGTGGGAGTCACCATTTTTTATCCATCCCAAAGGGTCTTTGAGAAGGTGGTGGTGAGACTCCTTCTTGAGCCACCGTTGTCCTTAGGATGCAAGGGCCTCCACAGTTCTGTTAGAGAGGCAGTTCCGGGAATTTGACCCAGCAAACCCAATAAAGGAACAGCAATAGTAGGAACTGCAGATGCTGGAGAATCTGAGATAACAAGGTGTAGAGCTGGATGAACACAGCAGGCCAAGCAGCATCAGAGAAGCAGGAAGGCTGACCCAGGAATGATGTTATCTCAGATTCTCCAGCATCTGCAGTTCCTACTATCTCTGAAACAATCTTAACCCCACTGCGAAGCCTCTTCTAAGGATGCCTACCCTAAAGAAGTTACCCTCCTCCATCTGGAAAAACCTCAGTGGATCTCTCTCCCACTGCAACTCTCTCGTAATCTCTTCGGCCTTGAAACTGCTCGACCACATCCTGAAGCAAACCAGATACTACAGCCACATCATCTTTCTTAGTACCTGCCTACAGAACCAGATCATCTCCTACAGTCCACATTCAGGCCTTCCCAATTTGGCCCCAACCGTGACAATATCTACATTCAGAACATTGAGACCCTTCAGAAGTGTTTCTTCCTGCGACTCCTGAAACACACACTCGCAGCCTCCCTCTCCCAGACCTGCAAAGGACCTCTCCTGTTTTTTATTCTTCGGAGGATCCACAACCTGAACTCCCAATTCTACTCAGCTTTATTGGACACTAAAAACCGTAAGTACAGTAAACTTACTGGTGCCTACCACCCAAAACGGGCTTCCTCCACCTCCCAAATCCCCAACCCTACCCAGGACCTTCCCCACAATGTGGCTGCCGCCATTGGCCATGTGGCCACTGTTGGAGCACCCACGGATGAAAAAGGAAGGGTCTAGGCCTGAAACATCAGCCTTCCTGCTCCTCTGATGCTGCTTGGCCTCCTGTGTTCATTCAGCTCTACACCTTGTTATCAAAGGAACAGCAACGTCGTTCCGAGTCAGGATGGTGAGCAGCTTGGAGGAGAATTTACAGGTGGTGGTGTTCCCTTGTCCTTCTAGGTGGTAGAGGTCATGGGTTTGGAAGGTGCTATCAGAGTAGACTTGGCAAGTTGTTGCTTCTTGTAGATGGTCTCCCCTGCTGCCACTGTGTGTTGATGGTGGAAGAACTGAATGTTTAAGCCAGTGAGGGTATGAATCAAGCAGGCTGCTTAGCCCTGGAAAATTCATGTGTGTTTAATGCTTTCAAAATGAGTTTGGCATGACTAAATTTCTAAGGAATTTGACTCTGTGCAAAGACAAAGCTGAAAATTTGACTCTGTCCCATACAGTAAGAATCAAAATCATTCAGATTACCCCATTGTTTAGATCAGTCATCTCTTTGGTTCATATTTTAAGTGGTAACATAGGAAGTCAAAGATTGTTTCTACTCTCAGCAGTGATACCACTGTTAGCACGAGTACAAGTTAGAAACAGCTATACTGCCAAACTACAATCATCACTGATAAGGAATCAGCATTGAAGACATTTGAAGACAGTTGTGCTATGGCACACTGACCATTACATCGCCAAGGCTGGGGGGCCAACTCTCTGACACCTCATCCTACCGCCCCCTCGATCATCACCCCACCCCTGACCACCAATACATCATCTCCCAGACAACCCATAACCTCATCACCTCAGGTGACTTCCCGCCCACAGCCTCCAACCTCATCGTTCCCCAACCCCGCACCGCCCATTTCTATCTCCTTCCCAAAATCCACAAACGTGACTGTCCCGGCCGACCCATTGTCTCTGCCTGCTCCTGCCCCACTGAACTTTTCTCCGCTTACCTTGACTCTGTTTTCTCCCCCCAGTCCAAGAACTCCCCAACTATGTCTAGGACACCACCCATGCCCTCCACCTCCTCCAAGACTTCCAATTCCCTGGCCCTCAACACCTAATTTTCACTATGGACATCCTATCCCTGTACACTTGTATCCCCCATGCAGATGGCCTAAAAGCCCTCCACTTCTTCCTCTCCTGCAGGCCCAACCAGTCCCCCTCCAACGACACCTTCATCCGCTTAACTGAACTCATCCTTACCCTTAACAACTTCTCCTTCAACTCCTCCCACTTCCTACAGACTAAGGGGGTGGCCATGGACACCCGCATGGATCCAAGCTATGCCTGTCTCTTCGTAGGATAAGTGGAACAGTCCCTCTTCCACTGTTACACTGGCACTATAGCTAACCTCTTCCTCCATTACATCGATGACTGTATCAGCGCTGTCTTGTGCTCCCATGACGAGCTTGAACAGTTCATTAACTTTACTGACATCTTTCACCCCAACCTCAAGTTCACCTGGACCATCTCTGATGCCTCTCTCTTCTTCCTGGACCTCTCTGTCTCCATCTCTGGTGACCGCCTCGAAACCGACATCTATGTCAAGCCCACCGACTCCCATGTCTAGCTAGACTACATTTCCTCTCATCCACCCTCCTGCAAGAATGCGATCCACTGCTCCCTATTCCTCCACCTCCGCCGCATCTGCTCCCAAGATGGGGCGTTCCACTCCCGAACATCTCAGATGTCCTCTTATTTCATGGACTGAAACTTCCCCCCTTTGGTGGTCGAAAATGCTCTCAACGACATCTCTTGCGTTTCCCGCACCTCTGCCCTCACATCCCCTCCCCGCAACAAAAACAAAGACAGAATCCCCCTTGTCCTCACATATCACGCCACCAACCTCCGGATTCAATGTATCATTCTCCTCCACTTCCGCCACCTGCAATCGGACTCCACAACCAAAGATATATTTCCCTCCCCACCCTTATCTGCCTTTCGTAGGGACCGCTCTCTCCGCGACTCCCTCGTCTGCTCCACACTCCCCACTAGCCCCACCACCCCCGACACCTTTCCCTGCAACCGCAGGAAGTGCTACACCTGCCCCTACACCTCCCCCCTCACCTCCATTCAAGGCACTGAACAAACCTTTCACATCAGACAGAGGTTCACCTGCACATCCGTCAATGTGGTCTATTACATCCGCTGTTCCCGATATGGCCTCCTCTACATCGGTGAGACCAAGCAGAGGCTCGGAGACTGCTTTGTAGAGCGTCTGCACTCTGTTTGCGACAAACAACAACACCTTCCAGTTGCGACCCATTTGAACTCCCCCTCCCACTTCCTGGACGACATGCCCATCCTGGGCCTCCTCCAGTGTCACAACGATGCCACCCGCAAACTGGAGGAGCAGCACCTCATTTTCTGCCTTGGGAGCCTACAACCCAATGGTCTCAATGTGGACTTTACCAGTTTCAAAACTGCCTCATCCCATGACCAACCTTCCCTCTCACCCCACCTCCTTGACCTGACACAACCTGTCCATTTTCTCTCACACCTATCCGCTCCTCCCATCTCACTGACCAATCCCCATTACCCCCTACCTGCACTCACCTGTCACCATTCCACCTACCTTCCCCAGCCCCACCCCTCCTGTCTCTATTTATTTCAGAGCTCCATTCCCCTTCCCCCATTTCTGAAGAAGGATCCCAACCCAAAACGTCAGCTTTCCTGCTCCTCTGATGCTGCCTGGCCTGCTGCGTTCCTCCAGCTCCACACTGCGTTATCTCTGATTCCAGCATCGGCAATTCCTACCATCTCCTTAAAGACTTCTGCATTCCGATCATCAATCATTATTAATTAGAAATGAAGGCGCACTTCAATGTAGGAGTCTCTTGAGATAAGATTGGAAATTTAGTTTAGAATTATTTTTAATTAACTTTCAGACACACATTTGTGGCTGGTGGGGCTTGAAACTAGACTTTCTAGGCCAAAGGTAGGAACCTTATCACTGCAGCACAAAATTTATTTAAATGTTTGCATGAATTTCAGCTCACAATCTCTCAGGAAGAATTTTATCAAAATCCTTTATAAAGTCTGTACAAATAACATCGATAGACATTCCACTGGCCATTACTGCAGCCCTCATACTTCCAGACAGTAAGAACGACTTGCATTTATATAGCACCTTTCATGACTTCAGAATATCTCTCAGCATTTTTCAGCCAAACAAGAGTTTTTAAAATGCACTGCTGTAGTGTAAGAAATCAAGGAGCCCATTTTTTGGACAGAAAATGCCAGAAATTACGCAGCTGAGGGATATATTTTGTAGAATTGCCTACCCTTCTTGAAGCAATGATGTGGGTCTTTTTCTTATTATTCAACTGGAAGACTTCAGTTTAATTCCTCATCTGAAATAAGGCAACTGAACTGTGCACAGCCCTCTCAATATACTAGAGTCAAATTAATACCCACAGCTTTCTGATTTAAAGGTGAACATGTCACCACTGAACCAAGACTGATTCAATGTAATAGCAATGAAGTAAAATGAATCAGCATGTGAAAACATTGCTAGCAGTCAGGATGTTAGTTGCCTGGGGTGGTGTGTAATACTTAATCTCTCTGTGTTGAACCTTTTAACAAAGTGTGCACAATTGAAGGCTAAACTTATTCAAGAAGTATGGGACCTTAAATCTGAAATGTGATGGAGGATGAAATCTTTCACAATCCAATCTCTCTTGTCTTTCAAGAGAAATTGATATCCTGCCATCAACCATGACAACAAACAATTGAGATTAACAAATCAGAGTTATTACGAGCGCTAGAAAATAATTGCACTCCAGTTCCTGCCACAGACAGTGACAATCTAGTAGCTGTTACGACACGATAGGATCAAAAACAAATAAACTGCTGTTGTCACATCCTAAAAATAAGTTAGTTCTGTGGTGAGGACTAGATCGGGTACAGATAGAATAGTTAATCTACTCGTTTTGAATGATTCGCGTAAATATCAGTTACAATACACAATCCCTCGGGAACCAAGTTATGGCAGCGGATGAAGTTTCATTGCTTTGACTACCTGCATTATCTTTCTTGTATTTTTAGATAGTTTTTTGCAAAACTTTTGCAAAACTAGCCATACAAGACGGTAAATTATGATTAAGGCTCCAAACAAATTCCCTTCAGATTCTGGCCAACCTGCTATGGATTTCCAGCTGAGATTTTTTTTGTGTGTGATTTATTTGACACTGATAGTAAGGTGGTTGTTTTGTGGTTGGTCCAGTCTTGGTGGGCTGAAAGGCCTTTTGCTGTACTGTAGACCTCTATGTCTCAAACTCTGCTCCAGCTCAGTTCTGATATTTTATTACTTAGGGAAGTTTAGATTGAGAAGGTTATCTTTATAGATAAGTATCTGTTAACTATGTGAGGAGGTAACGGCCAAGCGGTATTATCGCTGGACTGTTAATCCAGAGACCAAATAACATTCTGGGTTCGAATCCCACCATAGCAGATGGTGGAATTTGAATTCAATAAAGATTATCTGGAATTAAGAATCCAGTGATAAACAGTCCAGGCACGGGATCCTGTCCTTAACCCTCTCCTGGGAACGCTGGCTGGGGGAAAGAAGGTAGAGAGCTCGCACAAGATACCAAGGCAGTGGGGTGTTGTGGGCCTCGATAAAGGGGGCAGGATACCGGGCAGAGGCCCTGACCTGTGGATTGCTCCCACGGGAAGCTACAGCCCCACAGGCCCCAGGGCCAGGGCCGGTGAACTGGCTCACATGTCAGGTTAGCATACCGGTAGCTTGGGGCTCAGGCAGTTCCCTGGTTAGTAAAGGGAGAGCGCTGAGGAGAACTTCCCCTGGGGGCTTTTCATCGTCTGGGGCAGGTGTGGGCTTCCTGCAGCCTCTGGGCAGCAGGTACGCCAGGGACCACGGTGTCCTCGTCTTCAGAGCAGAGTTTGAGACAAAGGGGTCTACAGTACAGAAAAAGGCCTTTCAACCCACCAAGACTGGACCAACCAAAAACAACCACCTTACTATCCTTTGTAAAGTCTGTACAAATAACATCGATAGACATTCTACTGGCCATTACTGCAGCCCTCATTTGAATTTATATAGCACCTTTCATGACTTCAGAATATCTCTCAGCACCTTTCAGCCAAACAAGAGTTTTTAACATGCACTGCTGTGGTGTAAGAAATCAAGGAGCCCATTTTTTTGGACAGAAAATGCTAGAAATTATGCAGCTGAGCGATATAGTTTGTAGAATTTCCTACTTTTCTTGAAATAATGATGTGGGCCTTTTTCTTATTATTCAACTGGAAGACTTCAGTTTCATTCCTCATCTGAAATAAGGACCTGAACTGTGCACAGCCCTCTCAATATACTAGAGTCAAATTAATACCCACAGCTTTCTGATTTGAAGGTGAACATGTTACCACTGAACCAAGACTGATTCAATGTAATAGCAATGAAGTAAAATGAATCAGCATGTGAGTCTACCCACAACAAATGGACCACAGTAATTCAAGTAGGTAACTCACTACCATCACATTGTGGGTAAACAGAAATGAGCATTGAATGTTGGCCCAGCCAATGATGCCCACGTCCTATGAATGAAGGAAAAGAAGCTACTTTCCCTATTCATGGCAAGAACTGCTGTGTATTACTGTTGGGTACTAGATTACAGCAGTCTGCCAGGTAAATTGATTTTTGTGGTCGTGTTGGATTCATTGACATATACCACATGTTGTAGAATTGTGAGGCTTGCTAATTGGCACACTCTTTCCAAATGAGTCTTGACAGCAGACAGGAGGTTACTTACTCACTTAAGGTTCCCAGCCTTAGGCCAGCTCTTGTGGCTATAGTCATTTATATGTCTAGTCCGATTCAGTTTCTGGCCAATAACAACCCCAAGGATGTTTTGTAGTAGGTGATTCAGTAATAGTAATGTCATTGAATGTTAAGAGGGGAACGGTTAGCTTCTTTCTTCTTGGAGATAGTCATTGCCTGGTATTTGTGTGGTGTGAATGTTACTTGCCACTTGTCAGCCCAAGCTGGATATTGGCCAGGCTTTGCTGCATTTTGACATGAACTGCTTTTGTATCTGAAGAGTTGTAAATAGTACTGAGCATCAGTGAACATCCCCACTACTGACCTTTATGATGGAAGGAAAGTCATTGATGAAACAACTGAAGATGGCTGAGCTTAGGATACGACCCTAAGGAAATCCTGCAGCGATCTCCTAGGGCTGAGATGACTGACATCCATCAACGACAACTATCTTCTGTTGTGCCATCCATGCCTCTAAATAGTGGAGTGTTTTCCCTCAATTTCCATTGATTCTCCCTTTGCTAGGGCTCCTTAATGCTACACAAGGTAAAGGGAGTCACTGTCACCTCCCCACTGGAAGTCAGCTCTTTTGTCCTAGTCTGAACCCAAGATTGCAACAATAAAATCTGAAATTGCCCTGGCCAAACATTAACCGAATGTCTCTGGGCAGGTCATTGTTAAATAAATGTTGCTTATTAGCATTACTGATGATCCCTTCCATCACTTTACTGATGGTCAACAATAGGCTGGTAGGCAAAGATTGTATATTTGATTAGTTCAGCCTTTTGTGTACAGGGCTAATCTGGGCAATTTTCACTATGAGTACCTGCTGGTTTTGTAGCTGGACTAGAACAGTGTAGCTAGGGATGCAGCAAATTCTGCAGCACAATAGGGGTCTATAACGAAGAAGCATATATTTTAAGGTGTCGGGCATAGAGGCGATCTGAGGAAAATGTTTTTCACTCAGAGGATAATGGGAGTTTAGAATGCACAGGAAGGGCAGTAGAGGTGAGAAATTTGACAACTTTTAAAAAGTATGTAGATGAGAACTTGAAATGTTGTAACATTCAAGGCTATGGGCCAAGTGCTGGAAAGTGGGATTAGCTTAGATAGGTCAGCACAGACATGGTAGGCTAAACAGTTTTTTCTGTGTCATATGACTCTATGATTAAGAGCTCGGTACTATTGTTGTAATACTATCAGGGCCCATAATCTTTGAAGTATCCAATACCTTTAGCCATTTCTTGTTATCATATGGACTGACTCAAATTGCCTGAAGGCTGGGATCTGAAATGCTGGAGACAAAGATGGAATATCTACTTTGCACTTCTGGTTGAAGATTGGTGCAAATGTTTCAGCCTTAGCTTTTGCACTGATGTGTGGAGACACTTGTGGAGTCTGTTCCTCCAGTGAATTGTTGAAATGTCCACTACCGTTATGTGAGTGAGCTTCCCTGGTACAGTGCTGCGGTTCCTACATCTGACCGGATAGAACATAGAACATAGAACATAGAACAGCACAGCACAGTACAGACCCTTCGGCCCACGATGTTGTGCTGAACTTTTACCCTAAACCTAAGGTCTATCAAACCTCCACCCCTACCTTATACTATCATCCATATGCCTATCTAATAGCCACTTTAATACCCCTAATGAGGCCGACTCCACTACCCTCTCCTGCAATGCATTCCACACACCTATCACTCTCTGAGAAAAGAACATACCTCTGACGTCTCCATTATATCTACCTCCACTCACTTTAAAACTATGCCCCCTCATAATAGCTACCTACACCCTAGGAAAAAGTCTTTGGCTGTCCACTCTATCTATACCTCTGATCATGTTGTACACCTCTATCAAGTCACCTCTCATCCTTTGTCGTTTTAAAGAGAAAAGCCCTAACTTTCTCAACCTTTCCTCGTAAGACCTTCCCTCCATTCCAGATAGCATCCTGGTAAGTCTCCTCTGCACCTTTTCCAATGCTTCCACATCTTTCCTGTAATGAGGCAACCAGAGCTGGACACAATACTCCAGATGTGGCCGAACCAGGCTTTTGTATAGCTGGAGCATAACTTCACGGCTCTTGAACTCAATCCCTCTATTAATGAAAGCTAACACACCATACGCCTTCTTAACAACTCTATCCACCTGAGTGGCAGCTTTCAGGGAACTGTGGACATGAACCCCGAGATCCCTCTGCCCCTCCACACTGCCACGAACCTTTCCATTAACCCTATTCTTTGCTTTCAAATTTGTCCTTCCAAAATGAATCATCCCACACTTTTCAGGGTTAAACTCCATCTACCACTTTTCAGCCCAGCTCTGCATCCTATCAATGTCCCTTTGTAACCTAGAACAGCCCTCCACACTATCCACAACTCGACCTACCTTCTTATCATCTGCGAACTTACTAATCCACCCTCCCACTCCTACTTCCAAATCATTTACAAAAATCACAAATAGAAGAGGACCCAGAACAGATCTTTGTGGTACACCACTCGTAACTGAGCACCATGTTGAATATTTTCTGTCCACTACCACCCTTTGTCTTCTAAGGGTCAGCTAATTCTGAATCCAATCTGCCACATTTCACCCTATCACATGCCTCCTTACATTCTGCATGAGCCTACCATGGGGAACCTTATCAAATGCCTTACTTAAATCCATGTATACCACATCCACTGCTCTACCTTCATCCACGTGTTTTGTCACCTCTTCAAAGAATTCAATAAGGTTTGTGAGGCATGATCTACCCCTCACTAATCCATGCTGACTATCACGAATCAAAATGTGCCTATCCAAGTGATCATAAATCCTATCTGTCATAGACCTTTCCAATAATTTGCCCACCACTGAAGTAAGACTAACTGGCTTGTAATTTCTGGGGTTATCCCTATTCCCTTTTTTGAACAAGGGAATGACGTTTGCCACTCTCCAATCTTCCAGCACAATACCTGTGGACAGTAAGGACAAAAAGATCATTGCCAAAGGCCCTGCAATCTCTTCCCTCGTTTCCCATAGAATCCTTGGATAAATCCCGTCAGGCCCGGGGGATTTATCTATCTTCAAGTTCCTCAAAATTCCTAGTACATCTTCCTTACTAACATTGACCTCCTCCAGCCTACCAACCTGTTTCACACTGTCCTTCCCTACAACTAGGTCCGTCTCAGCTGTGAATACCAAAGAAAAGTATTCATTAAGGACCTCTCCTATCTCTTTAGGCTATGTGCACAAATTCCATTTACAACCCTTGATCGGCCATACCCTTTCTCTGGTCATTCTCTTATTCCTCATGTAAGTGTAAAAAGCCTTGGAGTTTTCCTTGATTCTATCGAACAAGGTTTTCTCATGCCCCCTTATAGCTCTCCTAAGCCCTCTCTTCAGCTCCTTCCTGGCTAACTTTTATCCCTCTCGAGCCTTTTCCGATCCTTATTTCCTAAACCTTATTTAAGCATCCTTCTTCCTCTTAACTAGTTGTTCGACCTCTCTCGAGAACCAAGGCTCCCTCACTCAACCGCAACTTCCCTGCCTGCTAGGGAAAAACATATCAAGCACACGCAGTATGCATTCCTTAAACAATCTCCACATTTCAATAGTTCTCTTCCCTGACAGCATCTGTTCCCATTTTATGTTACCCAGTTCTTGCCTAACAGAATTATATTACCCTTCCCCCAATTATAAACCTTACCCTGCTGTATGTACCTTCCTTTTCCATGACTATTGTAAAAGTAACAGAGTTATGATCGCTACCGCCAAAATGCTCTCCTACCAATAGGTCTAACACTTGGCCCATTCATTGCCAAGCACCCAATCCAAAGTGGCCTCTCCTCGTATTGGTCTATCTACATACTGTGTCAGGAATCCTTCCTGAACGCACTGGACAAAATCCATTCCATCTAAACTGTTACAACTAAAAAGTTTCCAATCAATATTTGGAAAGTTGAAGTCACCCATGACTACAACTCTGTGACTTCTGCACCTTTCCAGTATCTGCCTCCCAATCCGCTCCTCCACTTCTCTGCAACTATTAGGGGGTCTGTAAAAAAAACCCCAACAAAATGACTGCTCCTTTCTTGTTCCTGACCTCAACCCAACTGACACTGCAGACATATCATTCTCAAACTGTCTTTCAGTAGCTGCTATACTTGCCCTGACTAGCGATGCCACTCCGCCGCCTCTTTTACCACCCTCTGGCGTAGTTGGCAGATGTCTGATTTAAAGTCCCAACTGCAAGGAGGTCTGTCACAACATTATAGAATCCCTACAGTATGGAAGCAGGCCATTTGGCCCATCAAGTCTCACACCAACCCTCTGGGGAGCATCCCAGACCTACCCCCACATTTCCCACCCTAGACAATATGGGCAATATAGCATGGCCAATCCACCTAACCTGCACATCTTTGGACTGTGCGAGGAAACCGGAGCACCCAGAGGAAACCCACGCAGACACAGGGAGAATGTGCAAACTCCCACAGATAGTCACCCGAGGCTGGAATCAAACCCAGGTCCCTGGTGCTGTCAGGGAGCAGTGCTAACCACTGAGCCACCTTTCCGCCCTGTCCGAGCAGTATGCCATTTTTAACCAAAACTGAATGTGATAGGATTACAGAACTTGTATAATCTATTGCTTGTGGGATTGCTTGGCTCTGTCTATCACTTGGTGCTTCCATTGTTTGGCATGCAATTAGCCTTGTTTTGTAGCTTCCTTAGGTTGACATATCATTTGTAGGTATGCCTAGTGCTGTTCCTGGCATGCTTTTCTGCACTCTTCATTGAACCAGGATTGACACCTTGGCTAAAAAATAACTGAAAGAACTGCGGATGTTGGAAATCAGAAACAAAAACAGGAATTGCTGGAAAAACTCAACCGGTCTGTCAGCATCTGTGGAGAGACATCAGAGTTAATGTTTCAGGTCCAGGGAGCCTTGTTCAGAATTTAACCCCCTAGCTTGCTGGGAAGGGATAAGTGGGGTCATGAAGTAGCAGATTGTGGTCGAGTACAGTTCTGCCACTGCTGATGATCCACCGTGCTTCTTGGATCTCCAGTCTTGAGTTGCTGGTCCTTTTTGAAATCTATCCCATTTAACACCGTGGTGGTGCCACACAACACAATGAAGATGGGACTTTTGTCTTGACATGGGTTATGCAAAAACCATCCTATGGGTACTGTCATGGACAGCAACATTCGAGGTAGATGAATTGGTGAGGTTGAGCAGCAATCAGTTTTTCCTCTTGCTGATCGCCTCACCAGCTGCCACAGAAAGTTGTTCACAGTCACCCACAAGTTTGTATGTCTGGAGACACATTTAGGCCCAATGCGTTACAAATGGCAGATATCTCTCCTTAAAGCGAATGAGTGACCATTTTTGTCAAAGTCGATGACGGCCATCATTAGCCTAGCTTTTAACTCCAAATTTTTAACAAATTCAATTTCCCCATATGTCATGGTGGTATTCCAATCTGTGTCCCTAGAACATTAATCTAGGATCCTGGTTTACTTGTCCAGTGGCGTTCCCAGTATGTGACCACCGCCTGAACTCTTCAGCTCAGAGTTGGAATCATTGTCAGAAGGTTCCAGGTATCAAATCATTGCTCACTGGAAATTCAAACTTCACCTGCAATTCCCATGACAGTAATGCATTGGAGAGGTCTCAATGATCCACAGAGCATAAGATCTAGGCCATAATCATGAAATGCAGTGTAAGTGTTTGACTCAGTGTAAGTGTTAGCTTAGTTAGACATTCAATTCATAGCTTCTTTTAAAACTGAGTATAATACAGCTGCTCTAAAATAATGACTTACAAAAAAAGTCCATAGAATCCATTAGATGTAATGAAACACATGATCAACTGCTCATGCAAATTTATTGCTTGTTTTATCAAATGGTATAAACATCAAGAGTTATATCTAAACTGCCCATAAATCTTGGTTTCAGCTAGGTGCAGTGGCAATGGGATTAGCAAATGATCTTACAGTGAAAACAATGATCATCTGCTGTGAAATGAACGGCAATACTAAACTGATAACAGGATTAACACAATGCGGAAAGGTTAGCGTAGCCTTTATCTTCTGCACATGGTGTAAAATATCAATAAACTATGGACAGGGCCTTCTTTAGAAGACAAACTCTTGCCATTTTCACAATTAAAATGATTTTCTAAATACACATCTTCCCATATCACAACAATGCAAAATCATGTATTTGTGGAAAAAATCCATTAGCTGGGGATACCAAGTGAACCATAACGATAATTCTGAACAGTGCAAGCCAAAGTCCAGATGGTTGCTGGGGTGTGATTTAAAGCCTTCATTTACCATAGTGAACAGTATTCTTTTAAGTGGTTTTCCTCCATGTAAACACAGGGCAGGCTCACTTAAAGAAACATGCTCCCCATTCGCACAGAAAATTATTTTCATTCTTCAAAACACCTAGTATTCAGAATCCATGTACATTACACATCCATGCTTCTCTCGGACTTCACCACACTGTACTAAGGTCAAAATAAGTTTTTACCAGTCAGTGCATAATATTTAAGAAAAAATTCAGCACCTGATGACTAAGGAGACATAACATATTATTGACTCATTTGAACAGTTGAAGGGTGTCAATTATCATTCACGATATTTTAGTTGTACGTAATGAATAATGTAGTGATATTAGTTTCTGTAATGCGATCTTAGTACAAAATGTGGACAGAAATTTCCTTTTCTAAAAAGAAAGAAAGTCTATGGATGCAAATGTTTTAAGTGGTGATTAACATGTCACTTCCATGGGTGGGGTAACTCACTGATCACCCACTAATCAGCTCATTAAGAGCTGACAGATAAATGAGGGTGATTGTCTCACTCTACCACAGGCCTTAATGCTGCTGATTTAGGTTTTCAGAAGCCACTAGCTTCTGCACACAAAAGATGGCCAGTCAAGGCATACTTGTCAGCAGTGAACTGTTTTGTTCAGGATGTTGTCAAACTTGAGGATTTCACTTGCATCTTTCCAGACAACTGGAACAATTTCCATCACACTCCTGACATGTGTCTTGTATGGAAGTGGTAAGGCTTTGGGGTGGTAGGAGCTGAGTCACCTTGCACAGTTACAAAACCCTGACCTAAGTTTTACTGGTTACTGTATTCCATTTGGGTTCAGGATCAACAGTATTCTCAGGATGTTGTGGGGAGATTCAAATATGGTAATGCCATTCCATGACCAAAGAAGCTGGTTACTTGCATGAACACAAAGAATACTGAAGGAACTCAGCAGCTCTGGCAGCATCGTGGAGAAGAAAACAGTGATCATGATTTGAGTCATGCATGACTCTTTCTCAGTGGAGTTCTGAAGAAGTCCAGTGTTTTCTGTGTTTGTTTCAGATTTATAGCATCTGCAGAGTTTTGCTTTAATTGGTTACTTGCATTCAAATGAAATGTTGCTGTTTAAAAGAAATGTATCTGCACAAATGTAATAACAGTGGATAAGGTAATGAGGATCACTATACTAGTCCTTTGTTTTTAGTGTTGGATTAGAGTTGTTTTCCATGAATCTGAATAAACTAGTCATAAATGTGAAATTTTAAAATGTTCATACATTTTCTACATTACTTTGAAATTCCTTTCTCAGAACTTTGAGAGGCACCAATCCAAACAAAAGGTAATGATGGTGCTTTCCAAACAACCAATAGAGAGAGTTTATATGGATAACTTTAATCTACCTCATCAGAAGTTCATCTCATGCTTCTGGAGCAGTTGGGACTTAGTAAGGACAATACCACTGGACCAAAGAGCAATAATATTGAGTTCAGCCCAGGGAACATTCCTATAACTACAGACTTCTCCCTCAAGTAGTGGATTCAATTTGTTGATTCAACATTTTATTTCCTGTGCTTGTATGTGGCCAGTTAAGGTTATGACTGTGCTAGTTGACCCTCTTATAAACTTCCAGGGTTTAAAATCAATAGTAAAATTATTAATAATCCATTTTGCCTGAATGCACTCAGACTGAATTTGACCTGTGGGCAACCTGAACAAGATCCAAACAGGGTGACACAACTGGTTAGGGAACACCTAACTAAAGCATAAAATCCAATGACAGATACCTAGAATTAAATCAAAAGACCTATATCAACCAAGCAATTAATTTTGTTTTTATTTCATGCATTATTTGTAGACATTTTGAAATTCAGCAGACTCGGAAAGAGTTCAAGTTATTCACATAATTTTATATGTCCAGTAACCAAGGGCAATTATTCAATTAAAACCTTCAGATTTTATTCAGCATCCCACTTCAATCCTTCACTGTGTTTTTATAATAAATTTATAATTTAGTAAGTTCTGTAACACAAGTTGGAACATAAATTACAGGAATACAATACACCAGTCTGGATAATTAGTAACCAGTGCACAGGCCAAGTTGCATAGATAAAGTCATGATAAGAGGAGAATACATTAATGAGGAACCATTCTGTTTTAATCCTTCCAGCATCCTTGTGGGCATGTAATAAACTTCAAGGTTCTGTTCAGTGTTACAGCTCTTCAATAAATTGCAGATGGTAACACTTCATTTCTTTATATTATGTAATTTTCATTTCCTAAAAGTCGAAATGCATGTGATATATTTGTCACCCTGGCTTTTATGTTCTAGGCAAACTGGCTGTTCCATTGTATTGCAGCCAATTCAACTGAATGGCTTTTGCTGAAATATGAATCATGTTCAACTGTTAGGTAAACAAGGAAAGAGAGCTTTTGTATTGTTTTTGTCAAAATGACATCAGGTGCAACAACAACTTGCTCTGCATGACTAGCATTACAATTTGTGGAAAAAAAATGACAATTATTTTTACATAAGGATGTTTTGCTGTTGCCAGATGGAAGTTGAAAGACGATAGAGCGTAATCAATGACAACCTTCTGCTTCTACTTGGGAATGAATAGGCTGCCATATAACTTTTTTGTGATAACACTGACGTGACTCGCTCTGTAATATAAAATGTCTAAACTTGATGATTTTTAATGGTGACTAATGCATGGAGGCCTGAACTTTCCAATGAAGCTGCCTTCTAACAGGACCAATTTTCACTAGTAGGATGGCCAAAATACAATGTGTGGACTTTACAATTTTCAGATCATTCCAAAGCTACTTGAGTTATTCAGAGAGCAGGGGCATCCTTTTGGATGACACCTATAGTCAAACGAAGGTATCCCTCATAGGAGGTCAAATCTCCATAGAAACACTACAGTGTGGCAGTAGGCCATTCAGCCCCTCTAGTCCATACCGAACCTCCAATGAGCATTCCACCCAGACCCACCCTATCCTTGTAACCCTGCATTTCCCACAGCTAACCCACCTAGCCTGCACATCCCTGGATACCAAGAGCAACTTAGCATGGCCAATCCACCCAACCTGCACATCTTTCAACTGTGTCAGGAAACTGGAGCATGCAGAGTAAACCCACGCAAACACAGGGAGAATATGCAAATTCCAGGCAGACAGTCACCCAAGGGTGGAATCAAACCCGGGTCCCTGGTGCTGTGAGGTAGTAGTGCTAACCACTGTGCTGTCCCTCTTTTGGAAGAGGTCAGGTCACCTTTGCAAGATAAGTTAGGAGCATTTTTTTTGCGATTCATAAAAATAGACATGAGTATGCATAATTGAATAAATCCATTGAAACTATTAAACTCATGGAACTATCAAGTAGACTATTAAGCTATCAAGGCATTTAAATTGCCTGAACTTTTAAGTTCTTAAAAAAAAAGAGCCTCATTTTCTTTTACACAAACAATGCTTCTATTTCACACTGTTTGTTGACATAAGCTAGGGGGTTATAACTAAAGGATTCATGCTGCACGATTAATATTGCAACCTAACATTATCACAGCAAGTTGTTCATCAATTCACTGATTGGTCCAAGGGGTGTTTGCAACGACTTTGAAGCAGGGTCATGAAGACAAGTAATTGTATTCATAAGGAATTAAATTGCTGAGCAAAATTTGACGTAATGATTGGCTTTCTATTGATGAATTTTTAAAAAAATAATGAATTCATCAAAATACATTTACAACGTCATTTTATTTCATCTCAGGACAGGTCCTGAGGTATGCCAGTGATGGATGCTGGTTGATCTGACACTGAGGTTATAAAGGTAAAAGATGGGGGATGGGAGCTTAAGCTGGTCTGAGTTAGTACTAATGCCATGGAGATTATACAAGGAAAGCAGTAGGCTAGAGTGGCATGAATGGTATAAATGACCATGTGAGATAGGTGGGGGCACTTAGTAGCTTGTTTGGCATTGATAGATAATGGGGAGTATATTAGTGACAAGTTAGGGCCTGTGAGGGGTTAGAACTAACAGAAATGATTTTCTTTACCTCGGGTAAAGTGCCAGAGCAAAGAGACAGGCCTTTTCCTGCCTTAATCCCATTAAAATTTGGTCCCTGGATTGAAAATGAGACTTAAGACAAGTTTGCAGAATGGGGAACTTCCCCGCCTTGACACTCCCAACTCTGGGCACAATTTTCCCTCCTGAGTATCAAAGGATCATGTTGCCCTTAAGGGGCTGTCAGAGTTACGGGAGGGAAAGAGTCTCGATGGGCTGAAAGAAAAAAAATGTCTGTGACAAGGCTCATGAGTCATACATTCATTTTTTTTTTCACCATGATAAATGTGCAGTTCAAATGCTCAGGACTTGTCCAATATCAGGGCTGGCCTGTAATTAATTAGCAAGCCATGCCGGATTAAACATCATGTTACCACAGAAACATTTCAGAATGCGTCCTACAGGAAGGGAAACATGAACTTGAGTGGTTTATAGCTGGAAATACATTACAATGAATGTCCTCTTGTTTTTATTCCTTTCTGCACTGTCACTTCCAGCTTGTGAAATCATTTCTCTCATTCGCCTTCTTACTGTATAAGCATTCAGCCAAGGCACTGCAAGACACTTGTGGCAAAAATAAAATGTACAAACATATTGCCGAATTAACACAATCCTTTCAATTTTGTCACATTTTGCTAAAGTTGACGGACAGAAGAGAACGTGCTTGCATTTTTGTAACACCCTGCATGAATCCAAGATGCTGTAAAGTGCGTTTGAATTTTTGTCACTGATGTAATGCCACATGAGAGATGTCAAGCCTGCAAACAACAATAGTCTAATGTAATCCATTTTAACTACCCCCTGAGCCCACCCACCTCATACACACACCCACACACCTCAAACTCCACCTCACCAAAACACCTCAGTACTGTTGGGAGAGGATTTGAGAGAGGCATGTTAAAGTTGAAAATTGGAATTGTATTCCTGCCCTGCCTCATGGGTGCCAACTGTCTTTCAGATATATAGTTAAACTAAATTACCACAGTGCAGCCATGTTAAGTGTATCAATTGCTGATCAGGTTCCCAGTACTCAGGGAATCTGGTGGCAAAACAGAGATAGGGATAGTTGGCTCCAGAAGATCTGTGTCTTTATAAAGTACTCCCTGTGGGCTCTGCAAAGCAGATGTCCTTTCTCCTGTTCCCCGAAGCACACTTTGCACAGGAGGTGGGCCAAAGGACCTATTTCAATGCTGTATGACTGTGACTGTTCTCCCTTCCACCCATTAAGCCACCCATGATGGTAGCAATTATCAAGCCCCACCCCTTCTTCAATTCTAATCCTAGCCCCGATCATACAAGTGCTTCCCAAATGTCAGGATTTGATCAACCCACTTGAGACCATAACACTCAATCCTGAGCTCTGATTGTTCCTACTGTTGTGTTTCCTGAAGAGTTTCACATCAGCTTATTCGGCTCATGGATAGGATTTGGGATATTTGACAGGACATCCACATTCCTAGAGTTTCCCTTTTTTGTCAGTGTCCTTCCCAATACCTCAGAAAATATGAGACAACATTGGTTGGGAGCCTCATTTTGTAATAGCACATTACAAATTTGAATGCTGGCACATGTGATATCTCAACTCTATCGCAAGGGTTGAAAAACGTTGGGCACCAAAAACACTCATCCCTCATGTTTCTAATTGGTGAGTTTCTCCAGCATTCACTGTGTTTCTTTCAGATTTCCAGCAGCTGCCATTACTGGACGTGAATTTGCCATTACTGGACGTGAGGAGAATGTTCCCTCTTATGGGAGAATCCAGAATTAGGACTCACTGCTTAAAAATCAGGGGTTGCCCATTTTAAACAAAGATGAGACACAACCTTGTGTTTCTCAGGACATCAATGAAAAGGAAGTCATAAGTGAAGTCTTGCTAAGCAAGGGGATGAAGGGTTTTCAGATTTGGGAATGTGGATTTGAGGTTGCAATTAGATTAGCCATGATCTTATTGAAAGTCAAAGCAGACTTCAGGAGCTCGATGCCTACTTCTTTACTCCATAGATTTTATGGTTGTACATAAGTTTTTAATATTTGCAGAGGTCCTTAAGATCTGAACAGTTGAAATGGTGACTAAATGTTTGGTGTATTCAAAATCATGAAAGGTCCATGACAGTTTAGAGAGACACAAAGGAAACTTGATTGGAAAATAAACAACGAGGACAATATGTAGGGAAGTTGTTTTACACAATGATTGCTAAGATCTGAAATGCACCAAAGGAGAAAACAAATTAAAGCATGATATTCAAAAGAAAATAAGGGAAATAGTTGAAAGGGAAAATTTGGCAGGGCTAACAGGGAGACAGGGAGGGGGAGTAGTATTAATTGGATTGTTCTTGCTACAAGTCTGCATGGGTTTGATAGGCCAAATGGCCTCCATCTGTACTGGAACTATGCAACCACTCCATATTGTATTAGTATGAACAATGAGTGTGAAATATGGTAGACACTTTTAGGTAAATTGATTAATTTGGCAAGATGGTTAGAGCTCCAGCTATTATGACTAATTAAAAATGAATATTGTTATCTTACCAGCCAGGCTATATGTGGGATCAGACGGAATGCCAGTTTTCTACCATACCTGACATTAATCGGCATTGACTTCACAGAGAATAAAATTGAGTATTCTGTAAAGCCGACATTCCATACAAACCCATCTGTTTCCCTGAAAGGTGAAGACAAAAATTTTAATTAGAAATCTCTTTTGTTTTTTTTTATTGCAGTAAATGTATACAGTGATTCCAGAAGATATCAACTACTGGGTCTTGTTAAATTGTATACTGCTCAGTTAAACAACAGTTTCCCTAAGAGTGAAGAATGCTGTGCCACCTTACACTGTGATACAGCTTCACTGTGAATACACTGCACGTCACGCAAATTAAGGTCACTGAGGATCAACTGTGCTGATTGCTTTATTGTGTCTACTTCATGTCTTTACCTCTTTGTGAACAGCACTGGAGATTTGTAATTATCCTTTCCATGAGAGCTGCAGCAAGCCATGTTATTAATAGTCTGCCTTCATGAGCAATGGAATTACTTGGAGTGACACGTCAAATTTAAGCTGAGAGCAAACCAGTCTCCAAAGGGGCCAAGACGCTCACTTTGATAGACTTGGCCATTAACTTATTGGTTATTTTTCAAAATATACATGTATCAATGGGACAAAGACAGGCAAATATTATTGCCGCAAAGACCAAAATGCTTTCATGAACTTAAACGGAATGAGTAGCATTTGCCAAGACATAGTAAATTGGATTTACTTCTCATCAATTTGTAATACAGTCTTTATGAATCACAAGGGGCTAGAGTTCTCAATGCTTTGTGCAAAAAAGATGAAGGTGTGGGGAAGAATTGCAGAATCAAGATCAAACCTTACATAATTAACAAAGAAAGACATTTAAAGACGAGTTATCACAACGTCAGGGTGTTTTCAGGTATGCTGCATGCCACAGTACACTGTGATTTTCTCTTGGGGTCAAGTGTGGCTCAGTGGTAGTGCATGCCATCTGACTCAGGAAACATTGGGTTCAAGTTCCACGCCAGAAACTGGAGATTTTTCTAATTCACTCATGGGATGTGGGCATCACTGGCTGAGCCAGTATTTGTTGCCCATCTTTAGTGTCCTCATGATGTTGGTGGTGAGCTGCCTTCTTGAACTGTTGAAGTCCATATGCTTTAGGTTGATGCATAATGTGGTTAAGAAGGGAATTCCAGGATTTTAATGCAACGACAGTGAACGAGCGATGACATATTTCCAAGTCAGGATGGTGAGTAGCTTGGAGGGGATGTATCTGCTGCCCTTGTCCTTGGAAGGTGTTGTCTGAGGATCTTTGGTGGAACACATCTTGTAGATTTTACACATTACCACTACATGAGTGTTGTAGTGGAGGGAGTGAATGCTCATGGATGTGGTGCCAGTCGAATGGCCTGCTTGACCCTGGATGGTGTCAAGCTTCTTGAGTATTGTTGGAGCTGCAACCATCTGGACAAGTGGGGAGTATTCCATTACACTCTTGACTTATGTCAAGACATAAGATGATGGACAGGCTTTGGGGAGTCAGTGTGAGTTACTTACCACTGTATTCCTAACCTCTGACTTTCTCTTATAGCCACTGTATTGATATGGCCAGTCCAATGAGTTTCTTGTTAATAGTAGCCCCAGGATGTTGATAGTGGGAAACTTAGTGATGGTAATGTGATTAAATATTAAGGGGCAGCAGTTAGATTCCATCTTATTGAAGATAATCATTGCCTGACATTTGTGTGGCACAAATGTCATTTGCCACTTGTCACCTCAAGCCTGGATATTGTCAAGATCTTGATGCATTTAAACATGGACTGCTTCAGTATCTGAGGAGTCATGAATGGTGCTGAACATTGTGCAATCGTTGGTGAACATCCCTACTTCTGACCTTATAACGGAGAAAAGTAATTGATGAAGCAGCTGAAGACGGTTTGGCCTAGGGGACCACCCTGAGGAATTCCTGCAGAGATGTCCTGGAGCTGAGCTGACTGACTTTGAACAACCATAACCATCTTCCCATGTGCCAGATATGACTCCAACCAGCGGAGCATTTGCCTCCTGATTCTCATTTGATTCAAGTTTTGATAGAGCTCCCTGATACCACACGAGGTCTAATGTGGCCTTGATGTCCAGGGCTTTCATTCTCACCTCACCTCTGGAATTCAGCTGTTCTGCCCATGTTTAACCCAAGGCTGTAATGAGGTCAGGAGCTGAGTGGCCCTGGCAGACCCAAACTGGGCATCACTGAGCAGATGTTGTTTGATTGTACTATTGATGACGCCTTTCATCACTTTTCTGATGATCAAGAACAGACTGTTGGCGTGATTATTAGCTGGAATGGTTTTTGTCCTGCTTTTTGTAAACAGGACATAACTGGGCAATTTTCTAATTGTTGGGTAGATACCAGTGTTGTAACTGTACTAGAACTGTTTGCCTTGGGAAGAGGCAAATTCTTGAGTACAAGTCTTCAGTACTAGTGCCGGGACGTTGTCAAGGACTATAGCCTTTGAAGTATCCATCTTTTTCTTGATATCACGAGAATGAATTGCATTGGCTGAAGACCAGTATTTGCTATGCTGGAGACACTGGAGGGGCCGATATCAATTATCTACTCTGCATTTCTGGTTAAAGATTATTGTGAATCCTTCTGTCTAGCTTTTTGCGCTGATGTGCTGGGCTTTGTCATCATTGAGGATGGGGATATTTATGGGGTCTCTTCCTCCAGGGAATTGTTTAATTGTACACTACTGTTCATGACTGGATGTGGCAGAACTTCGGAGCTTAGATCTGATCCATTGATTATGGGATCACTGAACTCTATCACTTGCTTCTTATACTATTTGGCAAGCAAATAGTCCTGTTTGGTAGCTTCACTAAGTTGATACTTCAATTTTAGATATCCCTGGCATGCCCTCCTGCACTCTCCGTTGAACCGGAGTTGATCCCTGGCTTGATGGTAATGTTAAGTAGGGGATATGCAGGGTCAAAAGGTTGCAGATTGTGCTGAAGTACAATTTCGCCGCTGTTGATGGCCCACAGCACCTCATAGATGCCCAGTTGAATTGCTATATTTGTTTGAAGTCTGTTTCACTTAAAATGGTGGCAAAAATGCCACATGACACAATGGATGGTGTTCTAAAGGTGTAGGCAGGGCCTTGTCTCCACTATGTGGTGGTCACTCTTGCCAATACTGCCATAGACAGATGTAACTGCAGAAGTCAGAATAGTAAGGATGAGGTCAAGTCTGTTTTTTCCATTTGTTGGTTCCCTCATAATCTGCCGCACACCCAGTCTAGCAGTTAGAACCCAACCAGCTGGAATAGTAGTGCTGTTGCTGAGCAATTCTTGGTGGTGGACATTGAAATCCCCATCCCAAGTAGACTTTGTGCCCTTACTACCCTCTATGCTTCCTCATGTATCGTTCCACAAGGACAAGTACTGATCCATCAACTGAGGGAAGACAGTCTGTAGTAATCAGCAGGACTTTTCCTTGTCCCTGTTTAACCTGAAGCCATGAGACATGATGGTATCTGGAGTCAATGCTGAGGACTCCAAGGGTAAATCCCTCCTGTCAGTAGAGCCAAAAACAACCAAGAACTTTGAGTTAATTTTAAGCTCCAAAAATGGGTGAATTGTGGGTCAATAAAGTGTTAAAATTCTAAAAAAAATCCTCAAACCCATCCCCAATGTGTATCCGACCTGCCGACATTCAGGTTTAAAAGAAGTCACAGGGACAGATTAATTAATCCCCGCTCACGAGGAGATTTGGCTGCTAAAGCATTTAAGTTCAGCCTCATGTTTTACCTATATCAAGTTAGAAGCATAGCCAGTCAATGTTTCCAAACCTCAGGAAACTTACCCAATCAAGGGGGTGAAGACAGCATCACAAATGCCTTTTACAGCACGGCATGTGGAGTAGCAGCCATGCTTTCACCCACCCTGGACACTCATGCTTACCTTCTCTTAGAATGGGCGTTCTCCATAACATTATTTACCCATCTCCTCAACATCCCACCTCTCCTCATAGATGATGGGGTCACATCCCCACAGATGGGAACAACTGGCCCCTCCACGCCTTCACTTAGCTACGATCCAATTCTCCAGGGAGTTGGGAATGGGACTACACTCAGCTGGTGCACAGGCAGCTCCAGATGCCCTCTCCATCTCTATGACCTGCTTCTTCTTGCCTGAATGGAAACCAAGCCAATTAATGCAGGTAGGTGGGGACATGTTCAAAGCTGATGATGCACAGCATGTAAGGAAATTCTCCCAAATCCTGCCTTCCCCAGATGAGTGTCATAAGATTGCAGATGGCACAAAGAGGGACAAATGACCACAAAGGTGGAGGGACAGATCACGTTGAGGAGATGGGGAAGCTGCAGAAAGACTTAGACAGGCTACAAGAGTGGACAAAAAAGGTGGCAGATGGAATACAATGTGGGGAAAGTGTGAGGTAGGAAGAATAGTGATGTGGACTATTTTGGAAATGGGGAAAAGCTTCAGAAATCTGCAGCACAAAGGGACCTGGGAGTCAGAGTTCAGGATTCCATAAAGCTTAACATGTACTTTCTGTTGGGATGTAGGAAGGCAAATGCTATGTCAGCATTTATTTCGAGAAGCTAGAATACAGGAGCAGGGATGCTCTGCTGAGCCTGTAGGAGGCTCTGGTCAGACGGCATTTCGAATATTGTGAGCAGTTTTGGGCCCCGTAGCTAAGGAAGGATGTGCTGGCCTTGGAGGGTGTCGCAAGGAAGTTTACAAGAATGATGCCTGGGATGAAGGGCTTGTCATATGAGGAGGTTGAGGACTCTGAGCCTGTGCTCAATGGAATTTAGAAGGACAATAGGGGGTGCGCTGATTGTAACTTATAGATTACTGAAAGGCCTGGATAGAGTTTATGTGGAGAAAATGTTTCCACTAGTAGGAGAGACTAGGACCAAAGGACAGAGCCTCAGATTGAAGAAATGACCCTTTAGAACTGATCTGAGGAGGAATTTCTTCAGCTAGAGGGTAATGAATCTTTGGAACTCATTGTCACAGAGGGCTGTGGAGGCCAATTCACTGAGTGTATTTAAGACAAAAACTGATAAGTTCCTGATTAATAAGGGGATAAAGGATTACAGGGGAGAAGGCAGAAGAACTGGGTTGAGAAACTTATCAGCCATGATCAATTGGCAGAGCAGACCATATGGGCTGAATGGCCTAATTCTGCTCCTACATCTTATGGTCTTATCTGTCTGAACAGGTTGATGAAAAATATCTAAAACAGCTTTGATTTGTTTGTTGTGGTGAACTAAAAGGGAAAGCTATTTGTTTAACCCTGTCAAACAATTAACAAGACTGCCATTTGGTAATGACTGCAAATGTGATTGATGATAATGAGTTAGCAAACACCTGGACCTTGATAAAGAATGATTTCAATTTAATGGTAGGCTAATGATAAGGGCTGAACTTTAAGAAAATGGTATAAAAATGCTTTTGTGTGTGTTTGACAAGATATAGTAAGGTATCTGGTCGTCCATTTCAAATGGTTCTGATTGGATAGCAAATCAGAAATTAATTTCAATTGTGTGCAGGGGTTTTTCTTTGAAGAACATGGCATACAACATTTAAAATCTTGTGCAATAGTTGTAGCATGAACTATATGGTGCTGTTAAATCTCAGGGCACAATTTAACACGAAACATCATGTTATTCTTGTGTAATGGATCAATCGACTGTCTTTTAACCAGACAGACATCCTGTCCATTGAATATTTTAGCTATGCATAACATCACAGAAGTGCTGTCAAATCAAATCAATTTAAAGGATATGGTCAAGTTGGAGTCAAATGTTTAATGAAGGGCGGAATTGCTTATTTCAAATAACCATAAGGCTAATCTGATCTAGTTAGTCAAATCAAGGTCACCTCAAATTTGGGCTTATCCATTTGTATAACCAAGGAAGTTCTTTGCAAAGCTTTTTCTAATCGCTTTCTCCACCATCCCCTTGAGGTGAAGATTTGAATTGGTTGAAATACCGCTTTGAATTCAAAGTTGATCATTTCAAATGATCGGAAAATTTAAATTCTTTTAACATGACAAAGAACTGTTTTGATCATACAAACGAATTGTTTTATGTACCCAAGATGAGATGAAAGAATATATTGTATTCATGAGTCTAACAGATTTTAAGTTATTTGGTATAATCATAGATCATAGAATCCCTGCGGAAACAGGCCCTTTGACCCAACACGTCCACACCAACCCTCCAAGCATCCCACCCAGACCCACCAATCCACACATCCCTGAACACACACCAGGCAATTTAGCATGGCCAATCCACTTAGCCGACACATCTTTGGACTGTGGGAGGAAACTGGAGCACCCGGAGGAAACCCAAGCAGACACAGGGAGAATGTGCAAACTCCACACAGACAGTCGCCCAAGGGTCAAATCGAACCCGGGTCCCTGGTGCTCTGAGGAAGCAGTGCTAACCCCTGAGCCACCGTGCCGCCCATCTTTTTGAAGTTAGACCCCACATCATGGACAGAACCATTTTATACAACAAGACATTATTGTTTGTAACGTGCTGCAAGAAAAACTGATGGAAACTAACTCAACATTACTTTCAAAGGAATATTTGAATGGATGATTTGATTGTCACATATATCTTGGAGATAAAGTGAAAGTGATTTCTCACCTCAAAAACACCTCGAAAGAACAACAGAGTTTTATAAAGACCAAAGGATTCGGACCAATATAACAGCGCTTTCAAAGATTCAGCACATAGCCAATGGGCAAAATGACCATCTTTGATGTTTCTGTATTTAAGCCATTCAGTTCTGCAGAACACTTCAGTCAGTGTGTCTATGTAGATTCTGGTGCAGCTCCAACTATCTGATGTAAGAAATTACCCAGCCATTTCCTGTAAATGAAAAGCAGTACAATTCCAACAAGGCCCATTAGATCCTCATCAATCTACTCTCGACCATGAGTAAAAAGATAGGAAGATTCATCACCAGTGCTGTAAAGCAGCACTTACTTTCTAATAACCCGCTCACTGACGCTCAGTTTGGTCACCAGGTCCTGGCCTCGTTACAACATTGATTCCAGCATGGACAGAAAAGCAGAATTCCAGAGGTAATGTAATGGTGACTTACCTTTAAAATTCAAGGCAGCATTTGACCAAGGGTGGCATCAAGGAGCTGTAGCAAAACTAGAGTCAAGGGAGCTTGTGCTAGGCATGACTTCAAACCCAAAGAAAGATGGTTGTGGTTGTTGGAGGTCACTCATCTCAGCTCCAGGACAAATCAGCAGGAGTTCCTCAGATTAGTGTCCCAGGCCTAACCATCTTCAGCTGCTTCATGTATGGTTTTCCTGACATTGTAAGTGGAGATGTTCACTAATTGAACATTTGCATGGCATCATTAACGACTTCTCAGATACTGAAGCAGTCCATGCCAAAATGCAGCAAGACCTGAACAAAATCTATGTTCGGGCTGACAAGGTTCACATCACTCAAGTGTAAGGAATAACCATCTCCAAAATGAGAAAATCTAACTATTATCATTTAATAGTCAATAGCATTACCATCATTTGAATCTCCCACTATTAGAATGCTGGGATTTACTCTTGGCCAAAAACTGAATTGAACTAACCATATGAAATAAAGTGGCTGAAAGAGCAACTCCGAGGCTAGGAATCCTACAGTGACTAACTAACCCTTTATCTCCTCCAAAGCCTGTCTACCATCTGCGGTGCCCATGTCATGAGTGTGATGGAATATTCCCCACTTTCCCAGACGTGTCAGCTTCAACAGCCTTCAAGAAGCTTCACACCATCCAAACAATATCTTAAGAAATGATGGCAACTGTGTCATGCATGTTATTTAATCATGAGGTGGAATATTTTACCTCCCCCTTAGGAAGCGTGGGGACAGACCATTGGCAATCTCTCCACCCCACTTCCAACTGAGGCTCTGCAGTAGCATCCCGCTGCTGCTGATATGACTTCAGCAATAGGCAGTGTGATGGAGCTCTTAATGTGTTAAGCATTGGGAAGGGGGAACCTACTGAAGTCAACTACCTGCCTTTCCTTCCAAATCCATTACAACCACCTTCCCTGTGAATCCCATCATAATCTATGATCTGGAATGTTTTTGTCCCACCAGAAGCCCATATTGCTCAATCTTCTAGATTTTGTCCCTTGACTAATTGGAGATCAACACTTTGTGCCTAAACCAATTGTCGTCTGATTGGATTCTCATTGAATAGACTCACTATAACTTGACTTTCTTTTCTTAGATTTACTTCTACCTCAAGGATATTGAGGTCAAGACACGTGAGCAAACTCAAAAGTGAGAAGTATTGATTAGTAAATCAGGGACATTTTATTAATTCTCTTCCGTTCTTCCTATTGCAGAATTGCTCATCGCATTCCTTCAAAGTTAAACAATCTATACCATATAGTTTCATCTCTGTAGGTTGTAACTTCTGTTTCTTCAAAAATAACATTCAATCTGATAAGGCAGTGACGCGTGCCCACTTGTCCCCATACTAAGGTTAAAATTAATGAAATGTCCATTGGTATAAGTTCATTCTGTTAAGCCTGAGATGATTGTGTCACAAGAAATCAAGCCACGGTATTCCTGGAGTCATTGCAACATTTAAAGATTAAAAAATGGACCAGGTTTCTGTATTAAATATTGCTATTTATTACATATAATTGTTTAGCTGTAGTTAGAATATATTTATGAACCGTCAATACATGATTCTACTTGTTAAAACTCTAACCCACTTAAAAGGCGCTCCCTACACTGAGACATAGACAGGCATAAGAAAATATGGATAACCTGGGTAGAGGGAAAGGCTGAGAATATGGTTCAATGGGTCCCATCAGAGGTTATCCTTCTGGCTTGTCAGAAATTGCTGCTCCTCAATTTTCCTACTCTGGGTACTTTCATTTGCTTGCAGGAGGCAAAAAATGAATGGCTCCTATTTAAGTCTTTGATTTATTGATTTGAGAGCCACAGGTTACTGATGAGGGGAAGTAAATTGACTTTCTTCAGGCATTAGAAGGTTTTTGACTTCAGAGGATCACAGATTTACTGTAGCACAGAAGGAGGCCATTCGACCCATTGTACCTGCGCTGATTCTATTATGTAGTGCAAATCTTTTGCCTTTTTTAACCCCATTTCCCTTCACACCGTTTCTATCCAAATTATTCTCTCCAGTGACCTCTTTAATGCCTCAATAGCACTGCCTCCACCACATTTTTAGGCAATGCCTTCCATAAGCTAAATACTCACTCAGATTTTGGCTTCAGGAGCCTTCTGAATCAGCTGTTTCAAATCAAATCTTTTTTGGACTGTAATATATCTGACAAAGACTCATCAACAATTCTGCCTGTTATGAATTCTGGTTTCAAAGCTCTGTTGTCACAATTATTCACTAATCTGGAGGGATCATTTTTTAAAAATTATCTACGGATTCCCCTAGATGTTGAACACTTCTGTTAAATCTTGTACTTTCATAAACTTTATTAGTTGTCAGGTTAAGGTAATTTTCAGAAGCTTATACAGGTCTGCCCTCCTTACTAATCTGGTACTCTCTCGTCTGGCAATCACTGTGGTCAAGGACCTACGCTATTTCTGACACTGTATTTCTACCGAGTCTGCACTTGCATAAATAGAAGGATCATTAGCAACACTGAGAAAGTAACTGGAATTGTACTGAGTAAAGAGATCATTTTACATTCTCAAAGACAATAGCTTTTTATCTGTATGCCTAACTTTTTAAACATGTTTAAAGGCTTCAGTGCTGACTCAGACAAGAGACCTCCCATAGTCTTGCAAATTCCCTGGTCCAGTAAGGGCTGTGTCCTAAGGCTGATTGATTATGAAGTTATGACCCTTAGAATGTCTTCAAAAATATCTTTGCCTTCTTTCATGCTTTGATTTATAAAATCATCAACCATCTGGCCTATTCAGTACAACAGTGAGTTACTTGTTCAGCTTGTGATTTATGTGCTTAAATATGAAGCAATTCTGTTACTTGTGACAAACAAAAGTAGAACCACTACCAATCTCCGTGGAACACCACTGGCAACAGGCCTCCAATCTGAAAAATAACCCATCACCACCAAGCTCTGTCTCTGCCGTTCAGCCAATTTTGTATCCAATTGAAAGCTCACTTTGAACCCCATATGACCTAACTTTGTTAATTAGTCTACTATACGGAACCTCTACCATTCTTCTTGGTTACTTCCTCAATAAACTCAACCAACTTGTGAGACAAGATTTTCCCTCACACAAAACCACACCGTCTATCCCTAATCATTCCTTCCCTCTCCAAGTGCATATAAATCCTATCTTTCAGAATCGCCTCCAACAGCCTACCCATCACTGAAGTCAGATTCAAAGGTCTATAGTTCCCAGGCTTCTCCTTACAGCCTTTTCTTAATAAGGGCACAATATTAGCCAGTCTCCAGTCATCCAGCACCTCATTCATTGTTATAGATGATACAAATATTTCTGCTAGGTGCCTTGTAATTTTCTCCCTAACTTCCCACAATGTCCTGGGACAGACTAGATCAGGTCCCAGAGGCTTATCCACTGTTTTTTTTAAGACCTCCAGCAGTTCCTTTTCAGTAATGCAAACATCAATATTTATTTCCCTGAGGTCTCAGCCTCCATTTCTTTCTCCACAGTAAAAACTGATTAAAATATTCATTTACTATGTCTCCAATCTCCTGAGGTTCAGATCAAAGACTACCTTCTTGATCTTTTAAGGGCCCCTACTCTCTCTCTAGTTGATCTCTTGCTTTTAATGTACTTGTAGAATCTCTTTGGATTATCCTTAACCATATCTGCCAAGGCTATCTCATATCCCCTTGTTGCCTTCCTGATCTCCCTCTTAAGAATGCCCCTACATTCTTTACATTGTTCGAGATTCATTTGAACCCAGTTGTCTATATCTAATGTATGATTCTCTTTTTGATTCTTGAATAGAGCCTCAATATCTTTATTCATCCATGGTTCTCTAATCCTACCAGCCTTATCCTTCACTCTAACAGGAAGATAATGACTCTGAACTCTTGATATCACACTTTTGAAAGCCTCCAACTTGCCAGTCATCCCTTTACTCAGAAACAGTCTATGCCAATCAACTTTTTGGTCTCATACCATTAAAATTTGCCTTACTCCAATTAACAACTTTAACTTTAATGGAAGGCTTATCCTTTTCTAGGATATTTTAAAACTAATGGAATTATGATCACTTGATATAAAGTGTTCCCCTACTAAAACTTCAGTCACTTGCCCTGTCTTATTACTCGAGAGAAAGTCACATTTTTCTCCTTCTCTAGTAGGAACATTCATACATTTGATAAAATTTTCTTGAACACATTTAACAAATTCTTCACCATTCAAACCTTTAACACTCTAGTGGTCCCAGTCAATGTTTGAAAAATGAAGATCACCTCCTATTACAACTTTATTATTCTTACATTTGCTCTGACTATTGGGGTGCCTATAGTACAATCCCACCGGCTTGATCATTCCTCTCTTATTTATAATTTCAGCCCATATATTTTCACTGGACAATCTTTCAGAAACATCTTCTCTAGATACAGCAGTAATCATAACAAATTTAAATTCCTCTGTAACTTTCCCTGTTGGGCACATGCAAGCAAACAGTAGTAAAGCATAAAAGCAAAATACTGTGGATGTTAGAGATCTGAAATAAACCCAGAGAATGGTGGAGAAACTCAGCAGATTTGGCAGCATCTGTAGAGAGAGAAACAGAGTGAATGTTTTGAAGTCAGAAATGACTCTTCCTCAAAATTAAAAGGTCTTGAAATTTTTTTTTTGTATACCTTTATCAGTGACAGAGAATGAACAATAGAGCAAATGGTCCACAGGCCTACCAAAAGAGGCAAAGGGATTGGTGATCAAATTGAAAGAGGTTAAACAATGTAAAATGGGTACAAGTCAAAGTGTGAAAAGGAGAGAATGGGGCCTCTCTTCTAAGAGCAAAGTAAACAAAATACGAACAAAGCGAGCCTCTGAAGGGGCGATAATATAAGAAAAAAATGGAGAACAGACAAAATGTGGTCCATTTCTGAAGGTTCTGTGATAGATCCTTGATTGGTATGGGAATGAAGGGTTACAGGGAAAACATAGGAAAGTGGACGTGAGGAATGTCAGATCAGCCATGACCATAATGAATGGCGAAGCAGGGTCAAGGGACCGAATGGCCTGCGCCTGTTCCTATTTCTTGTGGTCTTGTGGCATAGAATTCAAAACAGAGACCTGGAGTCCTTAAAGTAACAATGCATGACTCACTAGGCAAGCAAATTTTATTTCTCACTAGGCTTACAGCTTGCATTGAACAACTTGAGTCTTGGAGACAGTGATGCCTTCCAATCACATCCACAAATAGGAAGGAAATTAGATAATTAGGAGCACCACTATTATCATCAATCACACAAATTATTTTTAGCTTTGGTAGTAATTTTATTGTCAGCACTGAAGGGTTGGCAAGCAATAACCAGGAATATTATTAGGGACTGCTATGGGCATGGCTCCTGGTCTGTAACTTCAGGGAAATAGTGCAGTGGATTTCACCCAGATAACAATCATGTGGAAGGTCAAAATGAAGAAAATGGGAATCAAAAATAGGATGAGACCTGCAATGAACTGCAAGAGTGTGTGGAAGAAGGATTGCAATAGTCAGGATCTATCCTGGCTATTAAATGAATGATTTAATCATGTGGCTGGGCAAGAAAATTCAATCAGATTTATCCTCTTCCCAGGGAAATCAGAGCAACTGCTTTGGAGAGGAACAGCCCCTGGATCATTGCTACTGCATTCCTTTGTACTTTATGGTTTTAAAGTAAATCAGTAGTTAAACTGAAAACGGTTCATCCGCGTATGATTAGGAAGGAAAGATTGTCATGTTTTTAAGAATTATTTTTTTAAATGATTGAAAAGAACCACATTTGCACCTTTCAGTGGAATGTATATGCAATCATACATCAGGCATACAATTCCAGATGTTTGCCTTTTTTTAAAATCAATTCATAGATTTGAAGTGTACCAAAATGCGTCGGTATTCTCCAATTAATATGCAAGTTCTAATTGAGTGTGATAGGTGAGTGCCGTCCTTCCATCTGTGAAAGATTATGGGAGCAAGTCAAGCAATAAATACAGTCCTAAAGCTTGTAATGCTGGGGATTCAAATGTATTACAAGATATCACCCAAAAGCTAACACCTTCAATAACCTAACCACTTTTCTGTAAATTACAGTGTGACTTTGTTACATGTTTTTACCTGAGACTGAGTTGTTGAACAAATGATTGTGAAATTTGTTGCTAAGACTGTTAAACTTACCACATTTATTTGCAGTTAATACTCATAATAATCTGGACATAACAGCATTTAATAAAATGGTTGTGTGTTTCACCAAGATATGAGTGAATTATTTCAGGAGTTCTAAGGAGGCTCCACAAAAAAGGACTGAAGTGAATCTTAATTGAGTCTGAGGGCTATAGTAAACAAAAGGCTGCTTGAATGTTCACGATTTTGTAGAAATCTTAAAGTACACTATAAATCAAACAATATAATAGATTTTTCAACTGACAAACAAATTATATATCACTGTAAGAATCATTATCTTCCACTGTGTCCTTTAACTTTATTGGGTAATAATGGAAATATACACTGGTTTTAAAAAAAAATGGTGATCAATATTCAGTACATGCATCAATGTTTTTCAAGACAGAGATAATCTTCATGGTACTTTGTCATGTATGTCACCATCTTGAAATAATGTTGAATCTGCTGAAGTAAACAAAGAATCATGGATGCTGGAAATCTGAACCAGAAACAGAAACTGCTGGAGAAACTCAACAGGTCTGGTAGCATCTGCGAAGAGAAAGCAGTTAACTTTTCAGGCCCAGTTACACTCCTTCAGAACTAGTGGTAACTAGGGAAAGGTGATTTATATATGCTGGAGACAGTGGGTGATGGGTTGTGGAGAGTGTGGTTAAGGAGTAAGCGATGGGTGGAGTTGGCAGTGGTAGGCACTGGAAGATCTGGAAAGTGACCCTGAGAGACTGTCCACAAAAATGACTATTTCTCCAGCAATTTTTGCTTCCATTTAGTATTTAACCAAAACGTTCCATTTGGAGTAGATACTTGCATTTAAATTGGGCAGAATTTCCCAGATAGGTCAAGGTGAGATCTGGTGTATGTGAGGTGGTAAATTATTGGAACTTGACAATGGTTTGGGATGCCAACATCATCCCACTTTTCCTGGAATGGTTCTGGTGGGAAAACAATTGAGCCATTGAAAAGGCAATTAAGAACCGCTTTCCCGACAGCACCTGCGTTCAATGCAATGGTTTCACCTCAGACGGGTCAAAGAAGAAAGTGGACAATAGGAAGAAACATTCAAGTGAAATTGGTTTTGATCTTTTCATGTTAAAGAGATCAAGCCATGATCGGGTGAGGAGTTGCTGTTCAAATTACTTCTTCATTCAGAAAATGTGATCACTTGTTGATGGATGATTTGAAGAACTTGACGAAGCACTTCACTCATCTGGCACTTCACCCTTTTCCAACGGCACATCCCTGCTGCATGGAGCGAGCACAACTTCTGTAGTTCCACCTTGGCCCTCAGAAAAGATGGAATAGTAAAACCCACAGCACTGCCAACATCCTGGAAATAGCAGGGGGCACAACAACAATTGTCTTCTCCTCGGCTATACATATTAGCAAAATGTGGATGGAATGAATTAAGATTGACAACACAAGGTTTAGTGGCAGAGATTCATGTTTTCTAGACATGTTGGGTCACCAGTGCTACAGGCAGCTCACTGCTGACATTGGCAACCTCTTGAAACAAGAGCTTCTTCACAGGAAAAGATGAGAAAGCATTGCCAATGGCTGATAAACTACGTGTCACTGGAGGGCTACCTCCAAATTGCATCCAATTCCAATTTTGTGGAATTGTGACCTCTTGCAAGGAGAGAAAGCAATGGTGTGAGACTGATCACAATGGCTTGGCTACAGAGGAGGGAATGATGCCTTTTTGTATAGGGTTACTCTGAGGCATCGAGGCAAGTGGGCAATGGGTTAAGGTGAACCTTGATTCTTCAAATGGGTAATTTTCTTCATTCTTTCATGGAATGTGGACATCGCTGGCTAGGCCAGCATTTAATGCTCACCTCTATTTGCCCAGAGGTCCATTAAGATTCAACCACATTACTGTGGATCTGGATTCATATGTTGGATAGACCAGGTAAGGATGGCAGTTTCCGTCCCTAATGGACACTCGTGAACAAGATAGTTTTCTCTGACAATCAGCAATGGATTCATGGTCGTTGGCAGACTATTAATTCCAGATTTTCTTTTAATTAAATTCATATTCAAGTCTACCATGGTAGGATTTGAACCTGGGTCCCCAAAACATGACCTGGGTCAGTGGATTACCAGCTAGGTTGTCACCTCATCGTGTGAAGAGAGTTGTTTGATCGATTGTTCTTGTATGTGAAGAAAAAGGAATGAGTAAAACGGAAAAGGTGTGTTGTCCTCAGGAGTACTGTGCAGGAAATTACAGTGATGTTGGCACTCAGATATGTTATGCTAATTTGGACCTGAGGAGGGTTGGAAAGTCAGAATTCCTTCCAGATTGGACAAACCACACTTCTACTGCTGACTTTGTCAGTCACTTCTCTCTACACCCACTTGGTTGGAGATGTTGTCCTCTTCCTTAGACCACTCACCTTAATGCAACCCACTTGACCCTAAGGATCAGGCTCTCCTCCCATAGATTCTCTGCATTTCTGCGGTTGTAGAGGCCTCGATAATCTAAGATAGTAAGAGCTGCCGATGCTGGAGTCTGAGGTAAACAGTGTGGAGCTGGAAGAACACAACAGGTCAGGCAGCATCAGAGGAGCAGGAAAGCTGATGTTTCGGGTCAGGACCCTTCTTCAGAAAAAACACAATAATCTAAATGCCTGTTCACCTCTTTAATCTTCTCTTATTGTACCTCTGATTAGAAATCCTACCTTTGACAAAATAGGTACCTGATCACTAGATGGAGAGCCCAGAATGGGGAATGCCAATGGGAACATTTTGGAAAAGCTTCTAATTCCGAAATCTAATTCCTGGCCCAAAAATGGTTCCATAATTCTCAGATGCGAATTATTTCCATGGCCTTCTTGGTTCCAGGAAATCGTTTTAACAAGTAATGACTGCCTTTGAGGCTACACATTTCTTTAGGAGGTGAAAGGAAGACATTTCCTAAGATGCTCTATAGATTAAAGAGAAAACAAAGTGTGATCAGAACATTACAATTCAAGTGGCATTAACCTGGAGATGAAACCATGAAAGCAAGCCTTGCACCTGCTGAGATCAATCGATCAAACAACAATGGAGAGATGATTTCAAATGTAATAGACTCATGCATGCACTCAACTTATCATACACTCACTCAGACACTCACACCAGCATCCCTATAAGCATGTGTAGGCACAAAAGCACAATTAACATGTTAAAGGCAATATACACGTTCAAGTTGTAATTGGATTCTAGTCTCAATCTTTAAATTTTAAGCTTTTCTTTTCTTTTACCCCCATATTCCTGATATATATAAATCCCTGGGATCTGACACTTCATTTTTGAGAGAACTGTGCTTTTCTCCACTGATAGTTTGATGTTCATGGAAATTTTATGGCTTTCTACAGTGTAACTTATGAGGCTATGCCTTTCTCAGAAGCCAGAGAGGTAGCAGTCAATCACAGCACATCTCTAGATACTGTTCAAAAAACCACCAAGCTCAACCAAGACACATTGATTTACTGAGATAGTAGGAACTGCAGATGCTGGAGAATCCGAGACAACAAGGTGCAGGGCTGGATGAACACAGCAGGCCAAGCAGCATCATAGGAGCAGAGAGGCTGACGTTTCGGGCCTCGACCCTTCATCAGAAAAGGGGGAGGGGAAGGGGGTTTTGAAATAAATAGGGAGAGAGTGGGAGGCGGATAGAAGAGGGATAGAGGAGAGGATAGGTGGAGAGGAAACAAACAGGTCGAAGAGGCGGGGATGGGGCCAGGAAAGGTGAGTGTAGGTAGGGAGTTAGGAAGGGGATAGGTCAGTCCAGGGAGGACGGACAGGTCAAGGGGGCGGGATGAGGTTGGTCGGTAGGAGATGGAGGTGCGGCTTGAGGTGGGAGGAGGGGATAGGTGGGAGGAAGAACAGGTTAGGGAGGCAGGGACGAGTTGGACTGGTTTTGGGATGCGGTGGGGGGAGGGGAGATTTTGAAACTTGTGAAATCCACATTGATACCATTGGGCTGCAGGGTTCCCAAGCGGAATATGAGTTGCTGTTCCTGCAACCTTCGGGTGGCATCGTTGTGGCACTGCAGGAGGCCCAGGATGGACATGTCGTCTGAGGAATGGGAGGGGGAGTTGAAATGGTTCGCGACCGGGAGGTGCAGTTGTTTGTTGCGAACCGAGCGTAAGTGTTCTGCAAAGCGGTCCCCGAGTCTCCGCTTGGTTTCCCCGATGTAGAGGAAGCCACACCGGGTACAGCGGATGCAGTATACCACATTGGCAGATGTGCAGGTGAACATCTGCTTGATGTGGAAAGTCTTCTTGGGGCCTGGGATGGGGGTGAGGGAGGAGGTATGGGGGCAGGTGTAGCACTTCCTGCGGTTGCAGGGAAAAGTGCCGGGTGTGGTGGAGCTGGAGGGGAGGCCTGCTGTGTTCATCCAGCCCTGCACCTTGTTGTCTCACATTGATTTACTCCCTGTTAATATTCTCTCTGATTTCTTTTGTGAGGTTGTTATCACTTTTGATAGAGATCAGGAACAATTTTTTTTTTGGAAATCTGAAAACCCAAATAGTTGCTTAAAGAGTGAAGTCAGAGAGTTCACTGTTTAAAACAAAAGAACTTTGTTGCACAGAAATCAAAGGACATAAGTATTAATAACTGCACTCAATATCTTTAACGTAACTGAATATTTAAGACAAAAAGTGAACACAGTTACATTGACTCTAATTAACTTTCTTAAGTAAAGTTTCTTCGACATCCAATTGATTTTCACTCTTCAGAAAGAATTCAGATACGTATCAGAAGTTGGCAGAATAACCCAACCGCATCAAAGATTTTTATAAGGGTTAAGATTTCTTGAGCCTTCTGCTTACTTTAGGTAAAGTTCTCCCTTAAAGTCTCCTTTGCCTGTGCCATGGTTGCGGGTTTCCAGTTTCACACAAGTGTCTTAAGCATAGCCACATCGGGTCAGTATAATCCTAGTTTACACGTTCTAGAGTCTCGCATCTTGGAGTTGTATTCTCAGCTTGGTTAAGACAAAAGTTCAAATCATTATTTATAAACTCTTTAAGATGAAAAGCCTTCAAACCCTTTCAGCTAGCAAACAGAATATCAAATGAATTCAGTTTCTAAGAAATAGTCCATGCCATTAGTGTATTTCACACCATCCTAAACTGCTTACCCTCAAACCCCTGTAGGTAACTTATTGTTTGGCTGTCTTTTTACTGTTGTTCCTTGCATGTGAGCCCTTTCAAGTTCTTCTGCACAGCCAGTTCAGTGCAGAAGTTAAAAGGGTTGACCAATGTGTGGCTGAGCAGCTGTGAGGAAAGGGAATGTGCTCCAACGGGTTCCCTGTAATGAAGAAATACAAGTATATAACCTTCAGGGCAAAGGCCTGACTCATAATGTAGAAAAACAGGAAAATGAATATTTAATACATCACAGACAAGATGTGACTGGTGGGGCCTAACAATAAGCCCAAAAGGGAGAGAACATAACCTGAAAGGATCAACAGCAAAACATAACTAATGGAAATCATAGAATCCCTACAGTGGGAAGCAGGTCATTCAGCCCACCGAGCCCAGACTAACCCTCTGAAGACAATCCCATCCAGACCCACTGCCCACTCTACCCCTGTAACTCCGCATTTCCCATGGCTAACCCAACTTGCCTGCACACCCCCAGACACAATGGATAATTTAGCATGGCCATTCCACCTAACCTGCACATCTTTGGACTGTTGGAGGAAACCGGAGCACCCAGATGAAACCCATGTAGATGTGGCGAGTGCATGCAAACTCCACACAGACAGTCACCCAAGACTGGAATCGAACCCAGGTCCCTGGCACTGTGAGACAGCAGTGCTAACCACTGATCCACTGTGTGAAGGAGAAGATATTGTTTGCTTGTCTGACAAGAAATAAAGGTGCAGCCATCAAGATACCAGTTGTGATATTGGCAATGATGTAAGATGTATTGCACACAAACAAAAACAATGTCTTTAACACAGCAAATTTTCCTAATGGGTTTCACAGGGATTGTAAAAAATACAAAAATATCAATACGAAGCCAGAGGAGAAGATGTTAGGGTCAGGTGGTCAAAACGTCGGTCCAAATGATTAAGTTCTAACCAGATCAAAGACATTAGGATCTGTTTTGCTGGTCAGCAGTAACTTTGCCATAGTTGATGTCTTAGCTCTTCATGTTAAAGAGATCAAGCCATGATCAGGTGAGGCGTTGCTGTTCAAGTTACTGCTTCATTCAGAAAATGTGGTCACTTGTTGATGGGTGATTGAAGACCTTGACAAAGCACTTCACTCATTTGGCACTTCACCCTTTTCCAACGGCACATCCCTGCTGCATGGAGTGAGCACAACTTCTGTAGTTCCACCTTGGCCCTCAGAAAAGGTGGAATAGTAAAACCCACAGCACTGCCAACATCCCTGGAAATAACAGGGGACACAACAGCAATTGTCTTCTCTGCGGCTATACATATTAACAAAATGTGGGTGAGATGGATATATCAACCTGACAACCTTTCTAACACATAATTAACAATAATATGTATTGTGATTCTCAAACAATGAAAGATATAGGGCAGAAACTGATAGGGCTTAAAAGACATGGGCTATGGCAAGAAATATAGCAGAATTGCATGACAGGTATAGAGAGGACTATCTTAATATCAGGAAAAACTTGTTACATCTTTCAAGTAAGTTTTAGGTGTCACGATGAGATTCTCACTAGGCCGCAGTGAGTTTCCTGTGAAGGGGAACAATTATTCATGGAAGAACTCACCTGCCTTGTAGGGTTCTAGTTTGCAATCAGTAATTTGCTGATTTTTTTAAAGTGGTTTGAATCCGCACCCCCCCAGATCTCTGGTTCTGACACTGGACTTATTTAGGGAATGTGAAATGAAGAAGGCAAAAGGCAAGTGTCTTAGGGGCAAAAGAATCTCTGCATTTATTAAATACAAAAGGTGACCAAGTTACAAGAAATAAAGGCAAATACAACAAAACTGCGAAATTGACACTATCAGTTATACAGAGGACAGTAATTAAATATACTATCAAATTAAATGGAGGTTAATTAGAACTAAACAATAGGATTTTGATCACAGAAACTTTTAGTCAGGCTTCGCATCCTTGGCTCAATGCACTGTCACCACCTACCTTCGCCTCCCTGTTAGCTTGGTTGGAAACTTTGCGGTCTCAAGAGTTTTAAGCTCACCACTGGGGATATACGTGATTTTGAAGTACAGCTGACTCTTCCCGTTTGCTGTACCTGGTTCTTCGTTGAAAACTTTGGACGGTGTAGGCCTTCAGCCTGGGTTGAGCCCGCTGATGCAGTAGGAACTCGTAGTTGTTTTATCCAGCGAGTACTTGGTTTTCCTTACTTTGTGGCGGTTTTCTGTGAGCTGGTTTTCAGCTCAGGATGTGCCTGAGGTCTTGTGGTGTCAGTTGGGGCAGTGGTTTTCGGAGGTTGTCAGTTCTTCAGTCTGCAGGTCATGGTTGGTTGCCGTTGGTTCCCCTGGTGTGGAACAGGCCTGTATGGGTAGGTTTCGGATTTGCTATCGGATTCCCACTTCTGGAGATGGCTGTGCAGATAGTTCTCGGGGAGAATAGCTCTTTCAGATGCCTCTCCTGAGGTTAACTGCGGGGATAGCTCTCAGGGCGGTGGCTCTCTCAGGTGAGGTTGGGCCCTGTAATTATAATATTTGCAGGCCTCTTATCTTCGCATCAAATCTGCGCTTGTCATTGTGTTACTGGTGTTCCCTTTGAGATCAATTGCCTTCCTGACAGTTAAGAGTAGGTGTGAATGTATTTTGATTAAGGGAAATGTCCAGTAGCTCTGTGTATGAATATTGATCGAAGTTGAATGTCTGGTATCAGCAGAGGTCCCCTTCTGTCTGGATTGGGTGGGTTTTAGGCCTGGTTGATTATTCTTTTAGAGTGGTTGAATTTTCAGCTGAACAATGGTTCCAAGCAGCTGTCTCTGTGTCTGTGTAATTTTCCCACAGCATAGCCCAACTGCCTTTTCTTTAACTTTTAAAAGTTATTTGAAAAGTCCAGGATTTTGGTCTGGTATTTCAGAATGTGGGGATTTTTGCTCAATCCTACAACCTCATTAATCTTGCCTCATTAATATGCTTCTTTCTATCTTGCTATCCATTACAAGCAAACCGGACGATGACCATTCCCGATATGGAAGCCAGAAGGTATCCGGTGACTTCAGCTCCATAGGAACTCAACGTTGAACACCAGGCACTGACATCTCAGAGCCCATCTTCATGGCTACTGTTCACACTCACCCCACATCCATGGGCATGGGCATTGGCATTGTAGGATTGAGCAAAAATCCCCAAATTCTGAAATACTGGACCAAAATCCTGGACTTTACAAAAAAAAACTTTTAAAAGTTTAAAAGAAAGGCAGCTGGATTATGCTCTGGGGGGAAAAAAAATTACACAGACATAGGGATGGCTGCCTGGAACCATTGTTTGATCCGAAAATCCAATTCACACCTCGATTCTAAAACAACAATTAACCACACCTAACTCTCCAGACCGAAACTAACTTTTACCCTTTGGGCTACCCCAACCCAGACATTATGGAGCCTGTACAGAAACCAAAATATTCAACTTCAATCAATATTCATGCACAGGGATACCAGACATTTCATTTAATCAAAATACATTCACATCTACTCTTAACTATCAGGAAGCCAACTGTCTCAAAAGGGAACACCAGTAAAATAATGGCAAGAGCTGATTTAGCGCAAAGATAAGAGGCCTGCAAGTAGCATAATTGCAAGCCCTGATCTCACCTGAGAGAACGATTTGCCCCTGAACCTATCCCCACAGCTACCACCAGGAGAAGGATCCGAAAGAGCTATGACCCAAAAACTATCTGCACAGACATCTCCAGAAGATCCCGACAGCAATCCCCAAAATCTACCAACGCAGACTTATTAGAACATAGAACATAGAATATTACAGCACAGTACAGGCCCTTCGGCCCTCGATGTTGCGCCGACCTGTGAAACCAATCTGAAGCCCATCTAACCTAAACTATTCCATTATCATCCATATGTTTATCCAATGACCATTTAAATGCCCTTAAAGTGGGCGAGTCTACTATTTTTGCAGGCAGGGCATTCCATGTCCTTACTACTCTCTGAGTAAAGAACCTACCTCTGACATCTGTCCTATATCTATCACCCCTCAATTTAAAGCTATGTCCCCTCATGCTAGCCATCACCATCCGAGGAAAAAGGCTCCCGCTGTCCACCCTATCTAATCCTCTGATCATCTTGTATGTCTCTATCAAGTCACCTCTTAACCTTCTTCTCTCTAACGAAAACAACCTCAAGACCTTCAGCCTTTCCTCATAAGACCTTCCCTCCATACCAGGCAACATCCTAGTAAATCTCCTCTGCACCCTTTCCAATGCTTCCACATCCTTCCTATAATGCGGTGACCAGAACTGTATGCAATATTCCAAGTGCGGCCACACCAGAGTTTTGTACAGCTGCAACATGACCTCATGGCTCCGAAACTCAATCGCTCTACCAATAAAACCTAACATACTGTACGCCTTCTTAACAACGCTATCAACCTGGGTGGCAACTTTCAGCGATCTATGCACATGGACACCGAGATCTTTCTGCTCATCCACACTACCAAGAATCTTACCATTAGCCCAGTACTCTGTATTCCTGTTACTCCTTCCAAAGTGAATCACCTCACACTTTTCCGCATTAAACTCCATTTGCCACCTCTCAGCCCAGCTCTGCAGCTTATCTATGTCCCGCTGTAACCTGCAACATCCTTCCGCACTATCCACAACTCCACCAACTTTGGTGTCATCCGCAAATTTACTAACCCATCCTTCTACGCCCTCATCCAGGTCATTTATAAAAATGACAAACAGCAGTGGCCCCAAAACAGATCCTTGAGGTACACCACTAGTAACTGAACTCCAGGATGAACATTTCCCATCAACCACCACCCTCTGTCTTCTCACAGCTAGCCAATTTCTGATCCAAACCGCTAAATCACCCTCAATCCCATGCCTCTGTATTTTCTGCAATAGCCTACCATGGGGAACCTTATCAAACGCTTTACTGAAATCCATATACACCACATCAACCGCTTTACCCTCATCCACCTATTTGGTCACCTTCTCAAAGAACTCAGTAAGGTTTGTGAGGCACGACCTATCCTTCACAAAACCGTGTTGACTATCCCTAATCAAATTATTCCTTTCGAGATGATTATAAACCCTATCTCTTATAATCCTTTCCAACACTTTACCCACAATCGAAGTAAGGCTCACTGGTCTATAATTACCAGGGTTGTCTCTACTCCCCTTCTTGAACAAGGGGACAACATTTGCTAGTCTCCAGTCTTCTGGCACTATTCCTGAAGACAATGACGACATAAAGATCAAAGCCAAAGGCTCTGCAATCTCCTCTCTAGCTTCCCAGAGAATCCTAGGATAAATCCCATCCGGCCCAGGGGACTTATCTATTTTCACAACTTCCAGAATTGCTAACACCTCCTCCTTATGAACCTCAATCCCGTCTAGTCTAATAGACTGTATCTCAGTATTCTACTCGACTGCATTGTCTTTTTCCTGTGTGAATACTGACGAAAAATATTCATTTAGCACCTCTCCTATCTCTTCGGACTCCACGCACAACTTCCCACTACTATATTCTATATCAGGGGAACCAATGGCAACCAACCACGACCAGCAGACCAGATAACCGACAACCTCTGAAAACCACCGACCCCACTGACAAGGCCTCACGCATCCTGAGGTGAAAACCACCTCACAAAACCACAACAAAGTAAGGAAAACCAAGCGCTCACCCAATAAATCCACTACGCGTCCTACTGCATCAGCAGATTCAACCCAGACTGAAGGCCTACACCGTCTGAAGTCTTCATCAAAGCAGCGGCCACAGCAGGCGGGAATGGCCAGCTGTATTTCAAAATCGCGCTTATCCCCAGTGGTGAGCTTATGTTCTCGAGACACCAAAGTATCCAACCTAGCTAGGAGGGAGGGGAAGGTGGGTGGTGACAGTGCAGGGAACCCCAAAGGCACGAAGCCTGACTAAAAGTTTCTGTGATCAAAACCTGTTGTTTAATTCTAATAGTGTTCAACCTCTGTTTAATTTGTTCGTATATTTAATCACTGTCCTCTGTATAACTGACAGAGTCAATTTCACTGTTTTGTTGTATTTGCCTTTATTTCTTGTAATGTACTTACCTTTTGTACTTAATAAACACAGAAATACTTTTGCCCTGAAACACCTATCTACAGCCATCTTCATTTCACATTCCCTAAATAGGTCCAGTGTCAGAGCCAGGGATCTGGCGAGGGGATTCAAGTCGTCTAAAAATTACTGATCATAAACCAGAACGCGTACAACATCCAACTTGTGCCAGTCTCTAAGAACCATCATGGCACCACTCCTGTCCACATACAGGGTACCTCTGCCCTTCAGTGCTGCACCTTAGGCTGCACTGGCAACTATCTCTGTAATGTTGCAGCAAGGACGATGTGCATTCACGGACACACATCCGACTCCCATGGAATGGACCAGGCTGCAACTCAAGGTTTTTCAGTTGCTCTCTTTGTGCTTGCATACCTTACTTGAATGCTCACATCTGCCCTTCCATAGCTTTTTGTTCCTTGTCCCCTTAAACATACAGATATCGCGCTCGCAGTACGGCTGCAAGGCCTTGCCATTTCGTGCAGACCCAAAGCCAGAAAGCTTGCCGTGATTGTTCAGCAGTTCTCAGTCAAGGTACTGGAAAGACGGTCAGGGTGAGTCAGCGCAGTTAGTCAAGGCCAGCCTCGGATATCAGTCCAGGGTTTGGACATGATCAGTCAGCCTCTCAGGTCTAAGATAACAAGGTGTAGACCTGGATGAACACAGCAGGCCAAGCAGCATCAGAGGAGCAGGAAGGCTGACATTTTGGGCCTAGACCCTTCTTCAGAAATGGGGAAGGGGAAGGGGGTTCTGAAATAAATAGGGAGAGAGGGGGAGGCGGATAGAAGATGGATAAAGGAGAAGATAGGTGGAGAGGAGACAGACAGGTCAAAGAGGCGGGGGTGGAGCCAGTAAAGGTGAGTGTAGGTGGGGAGTTAGGGAGGGGATAGGTCAGTCCAGGGAGGATTGACAGGTCAAGGAGTTTTTTTTTTTTTAGTAGGTAGGAGATGGGGGTGGGGCTTGAGATGGGAGGAGGGGATAGGTGGGAGGAAGGACAGGTTAGGGAGGCGGGGACAAGCTGGACTGGTTTTGGGATGCGGTAGGGGGAGGGGAGATTTTGAAGCTTGTGAAATCCACATTGATACCATTGGGCTGCAGGGTTCTCAAGTGGAATATGAGTTGCTGTTCCTGCAACCTTCGGGTGGCATCGTTGTGGCACTGCAGGAGGCCCAGGATGGACATGTCGTCTGCGGAATGGGAGGGGGAGTTGAAATGGTTTGCGACTGGGAGGTGCAGTTGTTTAGTGCGAACCGAGCGTAAGTGTTCTGCAAAGTGGTCCCAAAGCCTCCGCTTGGTTTCCCCGATATAGAGGAGGCCACAACGGGAACAGCGGATACAGTATACCACATTAGCAGATGTGCAGGTGAACATCTGCTTGATGTGGAAAGTCTTCTTGGGGCCTGGGATGGGGGTGAGGGGGGAGGTGTAGGGGCAGGTGTAGCACTTCCTGCGTTTGCAGGAAAAAGTGCCTGGTGAGGTGGGGCTGGAGGGGAGTGTGGAGCGGACAAGGGAGTCACGGAGCGAGTGGTCCCTCCGGAGGGCAGATAAGGGTGGTGAGGGAAAAATGTCCTTGGTGGTGGAGTCAGATTGCAGATGGCGGAAGTGTCGGAGGATGATGCGTTGGATCCGGAGGTTGGTGGGGTGGTACGTGAGGACGAGGGGGATTCTGTTTTGGTTGTTATTGCGGGGACGGGGTGTGAGGGATGAGTTGCGGGAAATGCGGGAGACACGGTCGAGGGCATTCTCGACCACTGAGGGGGGGACGTTGCGGTCCTTGAATAACGAGGACATCTGAGATGTACGGGAGTGGAATGCCTCATCCTGTGAGCAGATGCGGCGGAGGCGAAGGAATTGGGAATAGCGGATGGCATTTTTACAGGAAGGTGGGTGGGAGGAGGTGTATTCTCGGTAACTGTGGGAGTCGGTGGGCTTGAAATGGATATTGGTTTCTAGGTGGTTGCTGGAGATGGAGATAGAGAGGTCCAGGAAGGAGAGAGAGGTATTAGAGATGGTCCAGGTGAACTTAAGGTTGGGTTGGAAGGTGTTGGTGAAGTGGATGAACTGTTCGAGCTCCTCGTGGGAGCACGAGGCGGCGCCGATACAGTCATCAATGTAAAGGAGGAAGTGGTGGGTTTAGGGCCAGTGTAGGTACGGAAGAGGGATTGTTCCACATAACCTACAAAGAGGCAGGCATAGCTTGGGCCCATGCGGGTACCCATGGCCACCCCCTTTGTCTGTCGGAAGTGGGAGGAATTGAAAGAGAATTTGTTGAGGGTGAGGACGAGGTCGGCTAAGCGGATGAGGGTGTCAGTGGAGGGGGACTGGTCGGGCCTGTGGGACAGGAAGAAGCGGAGGGCCTTTAGGCCATCTGTATGGGGATCGTAGGTATATAGGGACTGGACGTCCATGGTAAAGATGAGGTGTTGGGGACCAGGGAATTGGAAGTTCTAGAGGAGGTAGAGGGCATGGGTGGTGTCACGGACGTAGGTAGGGAGTTCCTGGACCAAGGAGGAGAAAATGGAGTCCAGATAGGTGGAGATAAGTTCGGTGGGGCAGGAGCAGGCGGAGACAATGGGTCAACCAGGGTAGTCAGGTTTGTGGATTTTGGGAAGGAGATAGAAGCTGGCAGTGCGGGGTTGGGGAATGATGAGGTTGGAGGCTGTGGGTGGAAGGTCACCTGAAGTGATGAGGTTGTGGATGGTTTGGGAGATGATGGTTTAGTGGTCAGGGGTGGGGTCATGATCATGGGGGCGGTAGGAGGAGGTGTCGGAGAGTTGGTGCCTGGCCTTGGTGATGTAGAGGTCAATGTGCCGTACCGCTCCTGCACCTCCCTTGTCCGCTGGTTTTATGGTGAGGTTGGGATTGGAGCGGAGGGAGCAGAGGGCTGCACGTTCTGCGGGGGAGAGGTTGGAGTAGGTGAGAGGGGTGGAGAGGTTGAGGCGATTGATGTCACGACGGCAGTTGGAGATGAAGAGTTCGAGGGAGGGTAGGAGGCCTTGGGGTGGTGTCCAGGAGGAGGGGGTGTGTTGGAGGCGAGAGAAGGGGTCAGTAGAGGGAGGGATAGGCTCACGGTTGAAGAAGTAAGCACGGAGGCGGAGGCGGCGGAAAAACTGCTCTATGTCCAAACGTGACCGGAATTCGTTGTTGTGTGAGTGGAGGGGGACAAAGGTGAGCCTATCAGGGCTGTCAGTGTAAGGATGCCCCCTCATTCGGAGTGAGGAGCCAAAAGACAGGCAGCGCACCCCAATTTTTTTCTGCCCTACTGTGCACTATTTTCCTCCTGGAATGAGAGAGAGGCAGGCATTAAAGGAGATGGAAGTGATCCTCACTGTAATTACTTCTGGTGCAGATCGGTGAAGTGAGCTGAGAGAGTGAGTGGCAGCACAGAGTGCCATGGTGTTGGGGTTGGTGCAAGTGAGGGAGGGTTAAAGTTACAGGCAATAGTCAGAGTGGTAGAGTATGTGCCTTGGTGGGAGGTGGATTCAGTAGAAGAGATAGATGTTGGCGGGGTGGAAAAGGCCAACTTCTTACAGTGTTGTCCATTCCTCTCGATACACTGACCTGGGTAGCATGGTCTCGTGTTATAACCTTCTTTGCTGGTCCTGGGGGCATATGATATCCTATCTCCAGGTCCCTGCCCATGATCTGAGGCACTAATCTTCCCTTCTTGCTGTGTCCGGGACAAATGTCAGGAAACATGTAGGGCATCTCCAGACTAACAGTGCTTTTCTGGGTCACAATGGCATCTTAAAGATGGCACCAGTGACAAGCTGTTTGGGGTACAATGAATGGTAGAATGGGGCTAGAATTTGGCAAGAGGTACACCATAGGGCAGGATAGATAGTTAATGTAGTAAGCCTGATGATGTACAGCGAAAGATCTTGCTAGGGCTTGCAAAGAGCAGCTCAGTGAAACTGACATATAGCCAAAAAGACATTTCAGATACAGCCCATTGTTATCAACGGTGCCTGTTAATGACAAGGTAGACAAACAGGAGGCTGGAAGAACACAGCAGGCCAGGCAGCATGTGGAGGAAAGGAGCAGTCAAAGTTTCAGATATCACACTTCTTCAGGACAATGACATGTTGATTTCTGTTTCTCAGTTGATCACTTGAAGACCTGTGCAATGAATTCTCTTTTTGCAATGGAGAATGAATTTCAGAGCTTCCTGGGTGTAACATGAGCATTTGATGCTTGTAAATTTGTATTGTATTTCTTAACATTTGTACAGTACAGCCAATGATCAAGAGAGATTTTCATTGTCATGAAAGTCAGTCTGTAGCCAAGTATAATTTATCTGCTATGCAATGTGGAGAGCTGCTCATTCAGTCAAATGACTAAAGATTTGTTCGTTGTGTATTATGAACACCCAACAGTAAAGAAACTATCCATCCAAGCAACATGATGTCATGTTGAGGAATTTCTCTAAATCTCTCCATATACAACAATAAGTCTATGCTTTAAAACTCTCTCTTTGACCTCTAGAACCCCTCTCCCATATGTTTTCTTTCTGTTGAAGGGAAAGATTTGTGCCTTTTCTTTATTAGGCCTGGGCTTACAAGTTATTTTCCATGTGAAAGGAGCTATATAAATGAAATTTGCTTACTTTCTTGTTCTCCTTTGCATTTGATAGTCATTGATAATGATCCTCTTAGGAGCACAGAATTAGCACTGCAGCCTAGGCTGCAAAATGTTTAGCCCGAATCTGAATCTGACATGCAGATACCTTGATCACCAAAGCAAAATAATTCTGGGTAGCTCGGTTGATGGTCTGAATCAAGCAAAGTGACCTAATCCCGAGTTTAGAAAACACAGCAAGACTCTTGAGAACAAAACATATTGTTCTGTGTTGAAATTGTACAACTGGTTCATGCTTCACTCCTAACAGTTATCATTTGGCAATTCTCAGCTTCAATGGTTGGGAATAAAGCTTTACAGTAAAGCCAGGGTGTTGATGGCAAAACTGGAGTCCAACTGATGACTGAGAACATGAAAAGAGCAGAGCGGATCGATTACCCATTATAGAAACTGCTTGATTTTCATTTTGCACTGATTGAGGGTTTAACAATGTTAGACATGTCAATGCGCAGACTTCTGTTGCTCAATGCCATTGCAATACTGAATCATGTCACTAGGGGTGACGCAGTCTGCAAACTTCACTGATGCTCATTTTGTAACATCAGGCAGAAAAATTAACTCTTTACATGTAATCTTTACATTAAAAAAATTAATGGGCCACCAAAGTTAAAAAAGGGAGATTTCACTCTGGACCTCCTAAAGATTTTGTTGTAAACAGTAATGGTCTTAATTTCATTTTCCATTTATTTTCATACTCAATTTTCCTTTCCAAGCTTCAAGTCATTGTACATATCACAAATCATTCCATAATGCCAGACTGCATGTTGCATTTGTTGGGACTGTTACACTGGAATTGTGCCCCTCCAAAAAGAAATTGTGATAAAATCCTGCAATGCTGTAAGAGATGTGTTCTATTTCATAAGTATTTCATTCATTTTTTTTGTGAAATTACTTTGTAATGAGAGGGAGGATACATTATTTGTTTAAAACAAAATACCCCTTGTCTTAAAAAAACAGAAATTGAGAACTGAGGAAGGGCCACTTGACCTGAAACATTAACACTGATTTCTCCCCACAGATGCTGCCAGACCTGCTGAGCTTTTCCAGCAATTTCTGTTTTTTATTTCTGATTCATAGCATTTGTAGTTCTTTCGGGTTTTTTCACCTTGTCTTGAGTAGTTCCCTTCAAGTTTAAAGAATGTCCCATGCCTAATTAAGTTACGAATGAATCTGAACTTTCCCAACTAACGTTTCTATGCTTGTTATAACTTCATATATTATCTGAACCACTTACCTCTTTAAATAAGTTACAATTCTTCCAGTTTGCTGTTCTGATACAGGGGTCAATTCAAACATTTCGATTAGATTTTTACCTTGATGTCTGAAGGCACTTGTTAGGAATTAACTTTGTTACCTCCCAAATTGGCCACAGGAAGTGTGGTGCTGAAGTTAGTTTGTGCACATTCAGTGTTATGCAGGGAGCATTCTAATATCATGTTATCTGCTTCTTATCGTGATTGCTTCATGCAGCCAGAGAGAGTTTTAAAGCGTAGTCTTCTTGCTGCATGTGATAGATTTAGGGAAATTCCTCAACACAACATCACGGTGCCCGAATGCATAGTTTCTTTACTATTGGGTGCTCATAATACACAACTAACAAACAAATGAGGGGCAGTGGTGTGGGGAAGGTGTCCACCAGGTGGTGAAGTCATGAAGGAGTGGATGGGGTTGTATGCATGTAAGGAAAGTCAAGGATGCAGACGGCATGCTTGGAAGTTATGAAACTCAATGTTCAGTTCTAGAAGTTGTAAGGTTACCTAAATCAAAAATGAGGTCAAGCTCCCTGACCAGTGCTCAAATGTAATGGCAGAGGTAGCGGAAGACATCATTGCAAGGTGTTAACTCCAGCAATATGAATGCAGCATGGGAAGGAGCTTATATGAAAGATCAAGGTCAATCTATGTGTTTAACAAATGACACCTCCCAACGAACTCTACCACTGGAGTCCTTCAGTGCACTTAGTTCACTGCAACCATACCTAAAGATCTCCATTGGTCAGGATTATTACAGCAGGGTTGTGGGACCAACTGAATGCCATTTATTCTCTTCACTTTCCGCTGTAAACAGAGTAGTTTCATTCTGAATAGGCTCTGAGATACTTTCTAAACCCCCTTTCCTTGTGAAGTCAATTTTATGAATGACTCTGAGCAAACTCTCTTAATTTTAAATAAGAAGTATTATTTATTCATACATTCAAGCATACACGCTCTACAGGAAAGAAATGAGTTTCCGACTATGAATATTAAAAGCAAAAGAGTAGTTATTAATTCAGATAAAAATGTCCAATGAGGCTTCTTTCACTCAGCAATTAAAAGTTCAAGATATCCAGATGGCCAAAAGCAGGAGTTGCAGAATTCCTTTAAAGTTGGTAATGACACAGCAAGGTAGTATTTGGATATAGTGAACTGCTCCATTTTGCAGGTGAATAGCAGAATCTTCCGGAAATAGATTTCAAGGCGGCTGGGACTGGAAGCTGTTTACTAGCTAGCAGTCTGTACTCCTGCGTTCGACTGATGGGATTGTAGCAAAATCAGTTGAATTTTAAAAGCCCGCTGAGAAAAGAATTCAGAAATGTGCAATTAAAGCTCTCCACAGGGGTTTTAGTCAAGTGATGCAGCGCATGGATGAGTTAATTAGGTTAACAAGACAAGTTTCTGTGCCTCAGTTCGAAATCTTGTTGACTAATTTAGGAATTAGAAAGGGGCTGTCAGTGTCCCTGCAGGCATAATGAGATAGACTATAATATTTATGAGCAAAAGTAGACAGAAAGTTCAACAAAATAAGTGTGTACTTGTGTGGGGTGAAGTCATGAAGGAATGGGTGGGGTTGGAAGCATGTAAGAAAAGTCAAGGATACAGAGGCATGCTTTGAAGTTGTGGAACTCAATGTTGAGTTCTAGAGGTTGTAAGGTACCTAAGTCAAAAATGAGGTCAAGTTACCCTGAGCTTGTGCTGTGCTTCATTTGAACACTGTAACAGACTCAGGATGGAAATGTTAGCATGGGAGTAGAGTGGTTTATTGAAATAGCAAACGACAGGGAGTTTGGGGACTTTCCTAAGGATAGAGCATTGGTGCTCTACAAAGTGGTCATCCAGTCTGCATTTGGTCACATCAATGTGTAGGAAACCACGTTGTGGACAGCGAATGCAGTAGATTAGATAGAAAGAAGTAGGAGTAAAATGCTGCTTTGCCCAAAACATGTGTTTGAGGCCTTGGGACAGTGAAGAGGTAAAGGAGCAATTATTAAACTTTCTCTGAGTGCATGGAAAGGTGCCATGGAAGAGAGAGGAGGGGACCAAAGTCACATGGAGGGAACGGGTCCTAAAGACTACTGACTGTGGAGGGGAGGTCAGGTGTGCTTGGTGTTGGCATCCTACCAAAAGTGACAGAATGGCAGAGAATGATACTTTGAATGCAGAGATTGGTGGAGTAGAAAGTGAGGACCCCTATTATTGTCCTGGAAGCAAGGGAAGGGAAGAGATGAGGGCAAAAGTGTGGGAGGTAGATCGGACTCAGTTGAAGGCCCAATTGAGCATAAATTGAGGGAGTCCTCGGTTGAGCAAAAATGAGGATATTTTGGAGGCATCCCTATGGATGGAGGCATAAATGGAACTCATATGATGGAGACAGAGAAACTGGGAAAATGAAATGGAAACCTTAGAGGAAGTAGGGTGTGAGGAATTGTAGTCATATTTTAGCTAACTTTTGGAGACAATGGGTTTGTATTGGATATTGGTAGGCATTTGATCTTCAGAAATAGAAACGAACAAGTCAAAGAAGGGTAAAGTTGGAGGTTGACCAAGTGACAGTGAGAGAAGGCTAGAAATTGGAAGCAACATTGACAAACATTTCCAATTCAGATTTGGAGCTGGAAATAGTATCTATGCCATCATCAATATATCAGGGAAAGAGTTTGGGTAGGCACCTAAGTGAGACTGGACAAGGAATTTTCTACATACAACACAAAGAGACAGATCTAACTAGGACCCATGCACATACCCATGAGTCACATCTTTGACTTGGAGAAAGTGAGAGGAGTTGAAGGAGAAGTTGTTCAAACTGAGGACAATTTCAAGTAGGCGAAGAAGGGTGATGATGGATAGTACAGTTAAGGCTTTTATTCAAGGATGAAGTGAAGACCCTAAGACCATTCTGAGGGAGGAATGGATGTGTAGATGGATCGCATGTCCAGACTGAAGAGGAAACAGCTGGGGCCAGAAAACTGGCAATTGTGGAATCAACATAAAGTATCAGAAGAACTATCAATGTGAGTGGAAGAGACTGAACAAAGGGGAACAGAACAGAATCAAGAAAGGCAGAAACAGGCTGAAACGATGGCAGGGCAGTCTACAGATTTTTGTCCAAATGTCACACTTCCTTCTGTAGTAGAAGCAAATTAGAAGCAGATATCTATTTTTCTGGGAGCATTCCATTTTATTCCACAATCATAGAGTAGACATACTCTCCTGTATAACAGTACATTTAGCTGATGACCGTCATTTCTGAGTATCTAATCCCATAAATCTGAAATGTATTTGTAATTCAATTTTATCTAGACCTTAGAATTTGTGTGAATCTTGGTATCAGCTGTAAGTTGGCAGTCAACTCCCTCAGTGCAATTCCTACAAGCTAGGTTGAGGGTCACTCCTAATCAAAATGCCTGTCAATATATTTTTCTGTATTATTTCTACTGATTGTTTATTGCAACCTTCTATTACTCTAGCAGAGATCACACAAATATGGCAATTATACAGATGAAATTAACTTCCTAACCCATTGACATTGAATATGAAAATATTCAAGAAATAATGGAACTGAAAATGTAAAATAGTATTTCATAGTAAACAGTTTTACATCAAAAAGTATACATTTTAAAATACAGGACAGAATAGGTTCCATATTGTTTTCCATTATTCCAATGTTCATTGCGTACTTTCAACAGATTAAGACATGGGGAGGCAATGACCTAGTGGTGTTATCGATGGACTGTTAATCCAGAGACCCAGATAACGTTCCAGGGACCTGGGTTTGAATTCCACCAGAACAGATGGTGTAATTTGAATTCAATAAAATATATGGAATTAAGGATGTAATGATGACCATCAATCCATTGTCAATTGTTAGAAAAACCCATCTGGTTCACTAATGCCCTTTAGTGAAGGACATATTGCATCAGAGAGGGACATATTGCAGAACAGCAGGAGCTTCTTTGGGGGAGTGATGACCTAGTGGTATTATCACTAACTGTTAATCCAGAGACACAGTAATGCACCAGGTACCTGGGTTTGAATCCCACCTTTGCAAATGATGGAATTTGAAGTCAATAACAGAAAATCAGGAAATAAGAGTCTAATGATGACCATGAATCCATTGTAGATTGTCAGGAAAAAACGATCTGGTTCACTAATGTCCTTTAGGGAAGGAAACTGCCATCCTTACCTGGTCTGGCCTAAATGTGACTCCAGACCCACAGCAATATGGTTGACTCTGAACTGCCCTCTGGGAAATTAGGGATGGGCAATAAATGCTGCCTAGCCAGCAACACCCTCATCCCATTAATGAATAAAGAAAAATAAAATTAAATAGTAACCTTGCTGTTGGAGGACCCTGGGTTAACAAAGTTGAGAATGATGGTCATCTTCGTTACCACTGAAAGGATATTTCAGCAATTCACCAAGTAGAAAGTCACAGAGCGAAAACTTGAGATCTTCACATTGAATTACCAAGACTCCAATTACATCTAGAGGAGAAGCTCTTTAAGGATTATAGTTCCATGGGAAGGTGCTCACACCAAATGTCCTGCTAAATCCTTGGAATGGAATTGTAAGGACTGGTTAACAGGGCACTATTTTCCAGTCAAGAGCAATCATAAGGGTCATCAGAGTTGTACAGCACGGGAAACAGAATCTTCAATCCAACTCACCCATACTGGCCAGATATCCTAAATTAATCTAGTCCCATTTGCCAGCATTTGACCCATATCTCTCTAAATCCTTTCTATTCATGTACCCATCCAGATTCTTTTAAATGCTATAATTGTATCAGACTCCACCACTTCCTCTGGCAGCTCATTCCATACACACAGCACACTCTGCTTGAAAAAGTTGCCCCTTAGGTCCCTTTTAAATCTTTCCCCCCTCACCTTAAACCTATGCCCTTTCAGTTTGGACTCTCCTATCCGAGGATAAAGGCTCTGGCTATTCACCCTATTGATTACCTTCATGGTTTTATAAACCTCTATAAGGTCACCATTCAGCCTCTGATGGTCCAGGGAAAATAGCCCCAGCCTATTCAGCCTTTCCCTATAGTTCAAACCCTCCAACCCCAGCAACATCCTTGTAATTCTTTTCTACACCTTTTCAAGTTTAACAACATCTTTCCCATTGCAGACCAGAATTGAATGCTGTATTCCAAAAGTGGCCTAACCAATATCCTGTACAGCTGCTACATCCCAGCTCCTATACTCAATGTACTGACCAATACAGGCAAGTCTACCAAACACCTTCTTCACCACCCTCTTCTGGTTTGTTTTCAGACTCTGCTTCCCTCCAATCTGTGATATTTTTCTTTCCCCTCTCTAGTACCAGCAGAGAGGTCAATGTCATTGGAAAAGATAAGGCTTCTGAATTACGACTGCTACTGAAGGCTGTGGTACAAAGATCTCTAGATGGTCTGACCTCATAATAAGCAGGCAAAATCAAGCATGATCTAGAATGAAAATAAAAAGACTATTGGGGACATGATTTACTCATTCCAGCACCTTTAAAGTCCCATACCTTTTAGAGGCTCATAAACCATGCTCACCTTCCTTGATCAATTACTACATGCAGTTGCTTCACAAGGAAATTCCCACCTATTACCCCACTGAGCTTGACAAGTGACCTTCACCTAATGAGGCCAGCAGGGATTCAATCATATGAATGTATACAAAGAAAGCAAGATCAACAGCTTCCACCCACATTTCCTTTTTTATTAAAAGAATAAGTTCTCCACTGATTCAGCAAGGCCTATGTGGCAAAGATGGCGAGGAAATTCACACCTGAATGTGACAACAGTTTCTAGAGGTATGTAGAGCATAATTGGTTAGTAGAGTTTAGGTGGTGGTGATGGTGAAGGATTTGATAAATTGACACTTCCCTCCAGGATGGTTAACAAAAAGATGTATAAAGGCTGGATTGGAATCAATATATGTCAATGCACAGTACAGGGTTATAATCCGTAAATCTCCATGCATCCATGATAGTGGAGAAAATCATTCGCTGCAATGATTAGAAATCACTACTTTGCAAATTTAACTCACGAAACTCTCTTTGCTTAGTTCTTCATGATCATATCACATTGCAACAGGAACACAATGAAAAATAGAGCTAAATAAGCTAGAGAGAAAGGAAAATAGCTTTTAGTGTGGGCATACATTAATACATCATGAATTTTACTTTGTTTTAAAAGGATAAAAAATTATATTCAATTTTGTGACTCCATTTTCAAATTAAGGAAATTGTTCAAAGAATTAGCAGTTAGCGATCGGGCAAGAGGTTTGTAGGCTTAATTCACTGTTCTGCAGAAGCTCCCCCCTGAGAATACAGGATTGCAGTGCTAACACTGCACAATTCACCCCACCACAGAAACAAAAATATAGCAAACTTTGTTTTAACTGGCAGCTTCTGAATCAACACTCTCAATAAATCGGCAAAAATTATATACCTTGTGAAGTTTACTGAATTATTCTGCCAATTATTTGTAGTTTTTTTAAATTGATTGTCTCCATGTCAATATACCTGTAATTCAATTGAATGGCCACA
>NC_063347.1:51024343-51042644 GCF_021869965.1 Rhincodon typus | reverse complement strand
TGATTGTCTCCATGTCAATATACCTGTAATTCAATTGAATGGCCACATGAAATATCAACAGTTGATTGAATTTTGAGTCAATTTCTCATCAAATACAACAATGTCCCAGTTGATAGTGCGAGTGAGAAAGTTCACTGCCGGTAAGTTTTAATTAAGACAAAGTTGCATTATTATTTGAGTGACTTATGCTGTAAATAAACTATAACTGTGATTTTTATACCCCCTACATTATGTTTCTATTACTTAGTATGTGTTTTTACATTGACCTCTTGATCAACTGGAATATTTGTTCAATCATGGTCCCATAGGTGCCATTTAATAAAATGTTTATTGTATATCCAGTGAGGACCAGTTCTATGGTACATTGCAAAATGACTCTGCGGTCCAAAAGCCCTTGCACAACATAAAGAATGATAGACCCTTGCTGTAATTAAACAGGTATAGTCAACAGAATCTTTAACATCATGTAGGTACTATCAGTTGAACAATCTTGCCGCTCAAAATTTTTTTCTTAAATGTGACTCTTTAATGGGTTATAATGGCTTTAATGGGTCCGTGGTAAAGGATGTGCAAAGAAATTGTTGCCTGGTTGGGGTATCCATGAGATTTTTAATAGTGATGCACTGCTGATGTTTAATATGATTAGGTCCCCCCAAATCTTCCTGGAATGAATTGTAGCATAAATAGCAAGAACCCTGAACACTAGAAAAAGAGACTGAGTAGGCTGCAGCCACGATAGAGGATTCCAATCTGTGTCAATCAAGCAGTACAGATTTATGATAGAAAGAAAAAGTACTGGGAAAAAGAACATTTTGGACAGTATCTATTGGGAGAAAGAAAGGGAATTAATGTTTCACATCTGTGACCTTTCATCAGAACTGGATAAGTAAAGATGCGATTGGTTTTGAGCAAGGATTAGAGACAGCAAAGACAAAATGAAAATGGCTAAGATAGGACAGAAGGTACAAGAGATGGAATGATAAAATGTTTAGTGCTCTAGGGCCAAAGGGAATGGTGATGGGCCTGGATCAAGTGAGCTGCTGACTGGAAAAAGAAAGCACTAAAACCCAATCCATGTTGAATGGATCCAGACCTGAAATGTAAACTCTGCTTCTAGCTCTACACAGGTGATGTCTGACCTGTTGACCTTTATCCAGCATTTTCTGTCTTTATTTCAGATTTTCAGGTTCTGCTATATGATCATGGATATTTTTTCTTCAGAATTAGAATTAGTTTTGTTGACATTTGTACTCCAGTTAAGGAGTACAATGAAAAGTGTACAAAGTCGCCATTCCTAGCACCATCTTTGGTACAAAATCTTAGGTACAAAATAGAAAAATGCGGATTTAAGTTAAAAGTCTAACATTAAAGTTCTTCTTAATATAAAGTAGAAAATATTTACTTCCATCCTTTGTTTCTCCACAGTCAGAAAATAACCCGTGGAGACATCTATTACTTCCCAAGAATGTTCAACAAGGCGAAAGGACCAGAATCATGCCAGCTATCAACAAGCTAACTACCTTTCAGGCCAAACTAATTGTTTGAAGAGGAGTCAGTCCAAATAAAACCTTAATACCAGCTTCCTACATAACAGTATCACCTCTGCATTAGTGTTGATTTCCCAGTGGGACATGAATTAGAATATCAGACAGGATAAAGTTATGCTCACTCATTGTCATGTTTAAACACCAGGGTGGTGGTGAGGTTGGAGAAAATAGCAGGTTTATTTTGGAAGCAGATTTAAATGAGAGTCTTATTTTGGTACTTTTTATGTCTTATTACTAAAAAGGCAGATTTAACTGTGGCAAATGTTGTGGAGTTTCATGGCTGTGAAAGAGTTAATGTTGAATGTGCATTAGCTTCACTGAGCCTGATAATGTCATGTTGTCTTTGTGTGGAGAGACAGTTTTGCATGAGGCCCTAATGGAGACAAACATGCTATATAAGACTCCCGATAGTTATAATTATGTATAAGTAGTTAATTTTAATTGTACCTATTGCTATCATGTAATAAACGGAACCTTGTTATGTAAGATTTGTGCCCCTTCTTGTTACGACTCACTGCAAAAATGTAGTGGCAATGAACAACCCCAGCCACGAGCCACCCAGAGACTGGTAGCCAGAACATACGATGGCATCTATCTGCTTGACAACATGGAGAAAGAGGTTGTTGGCTATTTTGACTGAAAATGAAAAATGCTGGAAATCACAGTGGGTCAGGCAGCATCCATAGACAGAAAGAAAGCTAACGTTTTGTGTTTAGTGGGTCTTCAAAGTTTTTGTTTGGAGAACAAGTCTGGAAACAAAAAAAGTCCACACTTTTGACCTAGAACAAGTTTTGGGCAGAATAGAGAAAGAAACATGTTTGATATTCAATGACCAATACAGCAGTAGCTGCTCCTTTGTAAGAAATATTATACAATCACTCCAGCTTCCATGTTTAAATATGGCCTAACTTCCATTAATTTCAAATCTAATCATTATATTCATCAGGCTGTGTTCACTTTATCATAGTGCTTGAATGTTGAATTCAAACAGCTCAATACAAAGTATAATGAGTGTGCAAATCATATAGCAAAAATATTCTGCTGGTCATAGTGAAGCACAATAGAAATGGTTCCTGGATTGTTTCTACCATTATTGATCTTTTAATTGGTTATAGGAAGTCACCAATATCAAGCTGACATGTATAATAGTTATCACTTACATTATAGCTTAACTGTACTTAACACAATTTGTAGTGCAAAGAAGATGATTGCTTTTCAATTTGGAACAGAACTGAAGTCGTTAAAATGAATGTGATATTGATATCAAACTAGAAACTGAGAATTTCAAGCTCTTCAGCCCCTCCTGTCAGGATGTGTATTTTTTAAAAAGTATGAAATCTGAAGCTTATTTTCTAATCCACTTATCCACTCGTCATCCTATGCAATTTTACTATAATAAGAATGTTAAAGCAATCTATAATGTGTTCAATGGTAATAATTGATCTGAATTGGATTTTCACATATGTCTGCAATTGTACTGGATGGAGCTAGAGAGTCAAGTGTCCTAACCTACACATGCACAAGATTCTAGAAAGTTCTGGAGCCCCTTGCAGAGACAAATATACATTGATACTTCTGTAAGTCCTTAGATGTTTACACTTCTGTAAATAGATTGTTTGGATTTAGAACTAGCGTCATCTCTGTGTTACTTTGAGACGAATAATGCGTCCTGTAACACAAGCTAAAAATCCCCAAGAGAATGATGGAGTTAGACAAGTCAGTTCAACTGATTAAATGCATTTTCTCCAATGAATCAGACAAGGCTATTTCATAAAGCCTCCAAAATAGTGTCACATTGATGGCATATACCGAGTAAAAGTTCTATTAAGCAAAATCAAAAGACCTTCCTCCAGATATTCTTGTCATACGTTAAGTAAAACACCATAAATATTTTTGCACATTCATATAAATCTCTCCCTTAAATTCCACTTCTCATTGGAAAAGAAATCCAACTACTTTTGCAGAGTTTAGTGAATTAGTGTTAACTGACTTTGATTTCTGTCTACTGCCCATGAATTATAGAAATCCATACCCTTAGTCTCATGACTGAAGCTCAGGTTGAAAAAAACTACTTGCTTCTATTTCAGCAGCCATTCCTTTCTTGTTAATGGCTTGAATAATATCATCTGTTGACATGAAATCAAAATTCAATATTGTAACCCAATTCTGGAATGAGTTATTGGTCCATTAAACTGTATGGCTCATTCTTTTGTACCCTGTCTGAAGCAGGTGTTTATTTTTAGCAGTTGCAGTGATAAAAATGGGAAAATATCTTCCAGAAAAGATTCTTAGCTCCTATCCACGTAAGAATTGTTACTGGATAACAGTTCAAAATATAATCATTGATTAATAAAGGGTCGAGAGTTCCTCAGGTTATCCAACTTTTAAGGATGACAGATCTACTCTTCTAAACAAAATAAACCAAATCAGAATAGGGAACGAAATACAGTGGTGTTATTTAGTAAATTTACAACAATTAATGTGTTAACAACATTAATGAAGACATTGAGCCAAAAACTATGTTTATATTACCCTGTATATCAACATTCAATTGGCTGGATTACTTCACCAAGTTTCTGATTATGAATAACTTGAGCTGAAGAACAAACAGGGTAAATGAGATACAGCTGATTTAACATGGGAAAGCTTTACTAGGCTAGTAATCATAATTGTAGTCAGACAGCAATTGTGAAATGAGTTCAATTTCAAGCTGTCAGTCATGTTTTCTGAAGCTGGGTACACTATAGAACGAAAATAGGCTCACAATTTCACTAACAGTTAATGTAGAAAGAATATTCCACCAACCTAGCATCCCTTGAGACTTGAGATGCGGGCAGTTCAGTATCAGTACTGTTAGGGGTGAGCAAATTTCTACTGCCGTTTATAGTTCTTATCTGCAAACAAGTCGTAACCATTCACATCAAATTCCAAGTTGGTTGTTTTGTGAGTCATTGAGGTCAGGATGCAAATCTTTCCAGTGAATGTAGATCATTAAATGATCAATGCTAGCTTGATGAGAAGATTATTCTCTTGCTTTGAAACATTGAACAAAATATTATGTTCCCCACTTTTGAATTTAGTAAATCAAGAACTGTCTTTACGATATTTGTACTTCACCAATATCTGCCTATCTGCTGAAATATAAATGTGATTTACCCATTGATCTAATATACTAATTTATGGCCGATGTTTGCTTTTACCACCTAATGACAAGTTGAATACAATAATGCCAATTTACCACCATATGAACATCTTAAATTCAACAAATGGCTTCCATTAATATACTACTCTCTACATAAAGGCTCAATTGGTTTAAAAAAAACACTCAGGTTTAAAAGCTTTTAATTCAACTTTTTAAATGATCCATTGTTATCCATGATTGAAGTATAAACATCTTATATCGGATAATTGAGGTGTAGTGCTGTCACCAATCCTCATTCCCAGATATTTTCTATTCAATTTGTTCAGTGATGTTATTAGATACCTCTGGATCAAGTGGTATTTGAACCCAGGCCTCCTGGTTTAAGGGGTAATGACACTACCACTGCATTACAAAAGCACTTAAACAGTCCTCCTTTCTATGTTGAGTCCAAGGACCTATACTACTATTAGCAGCCTAGGGCAGACCACTGAATATATTTAATAAAGAGCGGTATTTGTCTTACATAAAACTAGGCAGTTTATTGCCTGATCACAATAGCTATAAATTATACTGACCAGCTCGGTCTAATCACTTATTGGGAGCGAGACATGATATATCTGTTTCTATTGGAACCTCATGTTAGACTGCCTAATTCTCCCTCCAAAGGTTTGGTAACATCATCAAATTGGTGGACTGCAATGCGCTTAACCGTAACTCTTTCAGAGCCATCAGCTTATAATTTCCTCCAAAGATTTCACCCCATAAGTAACATTTATATTCAGGCGTATGACTATTTTTTACTTACCATAAAACCTTCTCCCCCCTACCCCGGGGTACTGTCTTTACAAATGCAAGTGGTCTGGTAGTTGCACAATACTTCTAGAACTCATTTCCTTTGGACCTGAAAGGTTGGTCAGTCTTTTGATTCTGATCTTGAACTTAATTGGTCCATGAACCATTTGCACCTTGTAGGATTTTGTATCTCTTGGATGTCTTTGTGGAGGATATAGTTGCTGCTAAACCTGCTGCTAATCCACATCTGCAGGGCATTAATCTCCTGAATTTCCTATGCAGGAGAACTCTTCCCTGCTAATTCAGATGGTTCATCCATAACACCATATGGAGGAACATCAATCTTGTGAGAATGGCTGTGCTATTAAAACAAGTGCTTATAATTTCAAATATCATGGATCTCTGGAACAAGCAATTGCTTTTTTTTTATTTGAACACGTAATCTTTCTTTTGCAGTATCCTGGATCATCAGACCAGGCAAATTTCTTCTTTTTGACTCTGACTTGAACCTTCAGATGTTGGGTTGGTTCCTATGGAGTCGTACACAGCTCATCTCCATTTCGTTCAAGTAAATCCTTATTCTTAAACTATTGTTACAATTGAATTAGAGTTTGCAAGTTATTTACTTCAACTTGTTAATCAAGTTGCATGTCGTCCCTCACCCTCTGTGGTTGTAATACCAGTGAACTTGGCACTTATTTTATCTTTAGCTGTTTCACTGGAGGATTCTGGCTCAGTCAGCATTATCTTTGTCACTGATACTGATACCTTTGCTTTGTGAGACAATGGATTGAAATGATATTTAATCATGATTGGAGTAGAAAATATTTCCACCAGCCTTGTAAAGACTGCAATTTATTTCTGTTGGCTATACCAAGCAATTCTCTTCTGTAAACATAAGTAATCTCAATAGATTATTTCTACTGTTTGCATTACACCAAAAGTCTAGGAAGCCCAGTGAAATCTTTTATCTATTGGTCGACTATGTTTGTTTTGTTTCTGAACCAGTAATTCCCTGGAAACTAGTCCTAGAAACTAATTTAAGGATGTTGGGGTCAAGACTGTATGCAGGTTCAAAAGTGAAGGGTTTTGATTGTGATTTGTATTAATTCTTTCAACTCGTACTTTTAGTTTTACAATGTTACCTTCTGCATGACTGTTCACTTGTAAGTTACTCCACTTATACCTTATAGTTTCAAGTCTGTAGACTTTAACTCTTCTTTTTACAGTCATACTATTTGGTCTGATAGGACAGTGATATTTGCCCTAAATCAAGTTTAACATTAATGAAATATTTATTGAAATAAACAACCTCTGTGAAAATCGAATCTTTTGGATCACCAGTTTCTTCCAGGAATGCCTTGGGTGCTTTTCCTAATTATCTAAAGGGGGCATCTTTCCTAAAGGATGTGGTTCTATCAAATTTCTTGGAATGAATAAGCCTTTGGCTTTTTGAAAGTCTGTAACTTTTCCGATTTTAGCCCATCTTCTGGAAGGGACCTATTGTTTTACAAATGTAGTATTCTTCTGTCATGACTGGGCATTGTCTGTGCACATAAAGCTTTGTTGTTCCATATTGTTAATTCTGATTCTGCTTCTGCAGATTGGCTTACTCTCTGTGTTGATCTATGTGCCTCTTTAGACTGTCTATACCTTAAAAAGTGATTTGGTTCTGTTCTGAGATAGACTTGATCTTCAACTCTCAGGATTTGTCTGAGAATATTTCTGGTTTCTGCTTCCAGCAGTATCTAAATAGCTTCCTCTAACATTAAGTATTCCTTGGGCAGTGATAAATCTGAAAAAGACTTGTCAATAATACCTACATCGATTCTGTTTCTTATGAATACAGATTTCTAATGTTTATAGTGTAATTATCCATATATAGTCCTGGAAGATTATCTCCTTTCAAAGCTTATTCTTTCAAAAATGGTACTTATTCTCAGCACAGCGCCAGGGACCTGGGTTCGATTCCAGCCTCGGGCGACTGTGTGGAGTTTGCACATTCTCCCCGTGTCTGTGTGGGTTTCCTCCGGGTACTCCGGTTTCCTCCCACAGTCCAAAGATGTGCAGGTTAGGTGGATTGGCCATGCTAAATTGCCCGTAGTGTTCAGGGAGGTAGAGGGTGTATATTAGGTGGGTCATAGGGGGATGGATCTGGATGGGATGCTCTGAGGCTCGGTGTGGACTTGTTGGGCCGAAGGGCCTGTTTCCACACTGTAGGGATTCTAATTCTAAAAAAAAGGAATTATCTAATGTTTTTAGTATGCTTTTAGCAGTACCTGTGCCTTCTTTGGAATTTAGCAATTGGACCAACTGAAAGTAGTAGTGCATAAACATCTTCAACTTCAGCTTTAGTGTTTAATTTTGAAGCAATTCAGAAATTCAAGAACTATTTTCTCCAAGATGGATAATCCTATGCTCTGTTCACCCATGTCAGACATTGAATTTTTTTGGAAATGCTATTTCTTCATCCCGCTTTTACAATTCCTATCCATTTAAAGTTATGTTAAAGCTGAAACATCTCAATGCTGCTTTGTGATCTACCATCCAAAAGCTAGAATTCTTGCATCAAATCACTGTCATTTAATAAAACAAAGAACTACAGATGGTGCAGATCTGAAACAAAACTGAAATTTCTGCAGAAACTCCGTGGGTCTGGGCTGCATCTGTGGAGAGGAAATAGAATTAAGGGTTTGAGACCAGTGACTTGCCTTCAGTTCTGAAGATGATTCACTGGACTCAAAAACAATAAATCTACTTTCCCTCCGTAGATGCTGCCAGATGCTGAGTTTCTCCACACATTGTTTAAATGTTGTCTTGACGTTCAGGACTTTAAGCTTTGTATTATAGCAATGTTGAAGCATTTTTTGGTGTTGAAGTCTATTTTAAAATTCAGCATTATTTACACTATTTCAATAGTCACAATAGTCACACTATTTAAAATTCTTTCAATAAGATTTAATTTCAGTTAATTTGGAAAATGGCATTTCAGCTTTAAATTGTCTTTTTTAAAAACATGACTGTATCTCTGTACGGCTTATTGGGATTTTCACACCCTATTAATGATTAAAAAAGTGACTTCTGGCTTTCTGAATGGCTTTGCTGTCTCTTACAGCCAAGATGGATGTTATATGCTTCTTCATGAGCAAGATAGATGCTTTTCTGTCTTTTGCAGCCCAAAACATAAATCATGTCCTATGCATTTTTTAAAATAAGTTTCTGTTGCTGCAGCCTTAAAAAATTCTTACCACAAAACAGATATTTAAATTATGCATCCCGGTCTTTTAATGCCTTAGGATTTTTCTAACTTCCTTCTTTTATTCAACTCCTTCAAATGTTTTGAATACCCTTTCTTTTAAAAAATTGTGCTATTTTTCCAAAACTGCAGCCTCAGTATAAAATATTTTTCTGGCTTTTGCTCTGCCTGCTGTAGCCAAGTCTCAAAGAAATACTGTAATGCTCCCAATGCTTGTTTTGATTGGTAAGTACTCCCTTTTCTTTCTATTCTTCTAAATCTTGTCTTTTGTGCTGTTATTGTAAAGATTTCCACCTTGCCCTTGGGGATCTCTAACTTTGATTATAGAGTTCCCATCTGCACCCACAAGAGCCTTCTTCTCTAAAGTCTCTGTCTCATTCCGGTGTGGCTAATCTTTAGAAACATAGAAACAGAGAACAGTACAGCAGAGAAACAGGCCCTTCGGCCCACCAAATCTGCACCGACTCTGATGCCTTTCTAAAATAATCCTGTCTCCCTGCACATGGTTTATATCCCTCTATTGCCTGTATTTTGTCCCCAGCCTACACTGTTTTCTCTGTGTTTCTTACCTGCTCGGAGGTGACTGTTACCTTCTGGAGTGCTGCTTTTTCCCTGCTTCTGCTTCCAAAAGTGCTGCTGATTGCTTCATAGTTCCTGTTTCAACTGCTTATTGACTACCTGTTTCATCATAAAAAGGCAATGAACTTCATGTAGTAAACTCAATTGTCCTCAGAGTTATTTATCTCCTGTGTTAAATGGTTACTGTCAGCAATGGTGCCCACCTCTGATCACCGTGTCACATTGGACTCTGGATGGTTAAGGAAGAATACTGCCTTCTAACTTCCTTTCTATTCTGTTAAACAGCTCCTGTTAGGACACTATAACAAAACAGCAAGCTAATGCATTATGGAAATTTATGTAAGGTTATATGTTGTGGAAACTTATCAAATCAAAGCAACATTATCTGGGATATGATGCACCTCCTGCCCCTGTGGCGCTCACTGGCCTCTAAGGCAATCTCCCTTTCTATGGTCAATCCAAGGGCTTATCTTACTGCGAGTGGTACAAGGGATGTCACAATGGAGTCTTAATAAATAGAGATATATGACTTACATAGGAGGCAACTTGTTGCTGATAGCAATAGATACAAATAACATTTTAAACATAATTACTGAATGCTAGCAAAACCAGAGATAATGCATTTCTCTCTATTAGGACATTGTGATAGATTGCTTGATTCTCTACCCAAACGCATCATCAGATTGGGTGAAGTCTAAATCTTTCAAAGGTATTACCTAGTACAACAAAAAGGAATAATTATTGTCCTCAAATAATTTGATACATGATTCCACACATATTAATAGCTTGGATTTTGTAGTTATCAATGAAGCAACAGTCGATTCAAGTACAAGGCCAAGAATATTTTGTTACAATTGTGTCGGGCCTTAGTGAGGCCACACCCGGAATATTCTGTGCAGTTTTGGTCTCCATATTTTATGGCTATGAAATGAGTGCAACAAAGGTTTACCAGATTGATTGTTGGGATGACAGGATGAAGAAAGATTGGATCCGTTAGGAATATATTCACCTAATTTTAGAAGGATCAGGTGGGATTGCCTACAAAACCTATAAAAATTTAACAGGACTACAGGGTAAATGCGAAAAGGATGTTTCTGATGAAAAGGGAGTGCTGGACTGGGGGTTTGCAGTTTAAGGCTATTGGGTTAGGACAGAGATAAGGAGAAATTTCTTCAATCAGACAGTGGTGAGCTTGTGGAATTCTTTGCAACAGAAAGGGGTTGAGGCTAAAATATCAAGAGTTTTCAAGAAAGCATTAGATATAGTTCTTAAGGTTGAAGGAGTCAAAGGGTGCGGGGAGAAAATAGGAACAGGATACCAAGTTGGACGATCATCCTTGATTGTATTGAATGGTGCAGCAGGCTTGAAGGGTCGAAAGTTTACAGTTTCTGTTTCTCACCTCATAGAACACTGCTTCAAAGGTTAGTGATAACTGTGATGCGGTTCTCCCCTTTCCTGATGCCAGTTTAAATCTGGACATGCAGCAGCAATAATGTCAGCCAGCAAATCAGCAGTCAATCTCTTTGAAGCATTCACAACCTGAAAACCAGGAAGTTAAAAGCAGTTAATATCCTTTCCTTCTCATTTAATTTGGCAGGTAGTGAAATGAATGATTTTAATTAGATTTAGATTGAAGCAATATTAAGAGTAAAGCATTTTTTATATAAATAAAAGTATTAAAAGAGAAATTTGACATTCCAAAATTTAGCTTCTTAGGATCAATGAGGATGATTTGCTTTAATTATGAACTTAGTACCCTCTTAAAAGCCCAGTTACATCTCATTCTGTGCAGTTATGACTTTTCAAGGGACCTTATAGTTTCCTGTCCCAGCATGCTCTGAACTTTAAACTATTGTTTATATTTGAAAGACTGCTTCAAGTAGGCTCCAAAATGATGGCCACCCAAGGAACATCCAAATTTATGTTTGGAATGAAACACTCCTATCTACAAAAACAAAATCAAATGCGGACAAATGTTGACTCAATTTATTTCCTGAAAGGCAGCTGATTTCATCATTCATACACAAAGATGTAGACTGTCTCAAATGCTTGAGGTAGGAATGCTACCAAAGTGGTTATATAATCAATGAAACACGTCCACTGTACTTGGAAAAGTACTTTGAACAGTGCAACTATGTTTGTTGTCTGCTTCTAAAACAACAATCAACTCTGCAATGTTCCACCAGAGGAAATATCAGAAATGCCACAGAGTCACCTGTAGTTAAAGAAGCTGTCCAAAGTAACAAATTTATATTGTGAAATTGGGAGATGGACTCTCTTCTAATCTATTCCAACTTTAACTTCATATGACAACCAAACCACTGACAAGTCAACTAAAGAAGGCCTTTCAGCTTTCTGAAAACCCATTGCTTTTCAAGACCAATTGCAGCCAAAGCATCAACTTATCTAAAGAACTACAGGCCTGCTACAGAAGAGAAACAGAGTCAACTCCACATCGTGGTTGCAGTGTTCTGTTTATCCTTCCTCTTTATCTGACATTTATATGAGTATTAGCATGTGTGAGTCAAATCAGTGAGATATGTAGGATAACAAGTAAAGTTTATTTTCGCACTCAGAAAAAAGTTTGCTATTGGCATCACTTAAATTGGGAAAGTCTCTGATGTAAGGAAATACATACGTCTTACATACAAAACTTTGATCATTGACGAGAAGAGAATACATAAACTCCGTTTGTGGTAACAGTGAGACTATCAGTGACTGATATGATCAATTCAATGATTTACATTGATTTTAATCTTTGGGTTGCTGTGTTTGTCTCAGCAGCTCTACGGTACTCTGTACACATGGCATCTCCAAATATTACTGCCAGATTCAATAGAGTTGCGATGGTAAATGCTGACAGTTCCACAGCTACCTCTCAGACAGATATAAAAGATTATATGTCACTATTTTGAACACAAGTGGGAAGTGACTCCACTGCCCTGGTCAATATTTATCCATAAATCAACATCAAAAAGCCTATTACCTGGTGATCACCACATTATTGTTTGTGGGACCTTCCTTGTGCAAATTGGTTGCTATATGTCCTAGAATGCAGCACTTCAAAATTACTTAATTGACTGTAACACACTCCTGTGCTCATCACAGGCATTATATATCTTTCTTTCTTCCTTGATCACTGCAAAATCCAAGGTATTTGTTCCATTGGTTACAAACTAGAAAGAACTTCAAAATTTCAAGCATAAATTTGATCCAGCCAGCCACACAAAACAGTGAAAAGTGAATCGACAGGTCATTTTACCTCCCATCTAATGTTGTACTGCATTAATACCCACAGAGTGGTGATGTGTATTAATTCATCACTCCAGTACAATGCTTGCAGCTATAATTAACAGATTCTTTTAAGTGAGATCCTGGGCAAATCTTAAAGCAAAGTTACACTTCAAAAAGAAAAGTACTCAAATAAAAACACTTCAAAAAATATCAAATCCCTTACAACTAAAAAGACCAAATATGAACAACCAAAGTCTGCTAAGATAAAGCTTGAACTTAAAAGAATCAGAGGACAGCATGAGGACTGTATGTGGTTCCTCCTCAGGCTGGGCACCTCGTGACATCGCCCTGTTGCCTTTTGAGGAACAGGCAGCTGCAGTGCATGCCAGGTTTCCCATCCTCCTGATGGGATCATTCCTGATGATCACTGTGGCTGCGGCAATGGAGTACAGCTGTATGTGTGTTTCCAGCAGCCCTGAAGGTGCTGGACCTGGCTCTCCATGGCAGCCATAGTGGTTTTCAGATGGTCGCATGACTCACAGGACTGATATAGCCATTGGACAATGAAGGCTAGGCCACCTCTGCACTCACCTGAGTGGAAACTGCCACAGGGCTATGCCTGGCTCCTCCTCTTGCTGTGTGCCACATGGCACTAGCTTTTCTCATTGTAAGGACAGAACGTGTAAAGACTGGGGTCATGGCATCCCTCCTAAATCTCACCCTTCCCACAACCCAACAAATAATGTCTAGGGTAACTGGATACATGTGTGAACAACCCTCCAGCATCTCCCGAGGGCGCTGGGCCCTGTCTCTTGTGCCAGCTGGCAAACTCCCCATGGAGGTAAACAGCAAACAGTCACAGGACTGCTGTATCATTCCATCTTTTCAGCAGTAGGGACCAGACTTCTGCTTCTCTGCTGATGCTGCTCTCTCCTGGCATATTTCTATGAAGACCCTGATCACCATGAGCACAGGTTCCTCTCCTGCCTCCTCTCTCAGTAGGTGCCTGGTCTCTGGCACTCTCCCCGATCAGTGTGAGGTCCTCAGCAGCCTCTGATCCCCACTCTCCCTTCCCCTTTCCACCTCCATATTGAAGCTGTTTGGTGGTGGTGGTGACGGGGAGGCGGTGGTGTTCAGGAGACAGCTTTGTCAATGCTTTCTCTGGGCACAGGATGCTATTGGCCACAGACGACAAGGACCTGTCCTTTGGGGAAGTCGGGCAGCTCTTTGCACATGTACTTGGGATGCTGGCTGCACGTGTAAGATGGAAGAAGCTGAACACGTCATGGCCACTGGGTACAATTGGTGCCCGATGCATGGCACTGCTCATCTGGTTAATGTTAGTGTTTCTGTGCGACAACAAGTGGGACTTGTTGGGTTGAGAGGTCTCTGCATTCCCTCAGGAGCAACCTGGATCCTCTCCTGCGTGGGCAAGGATCCTCATACAGGGTGATGGCACAGTTATTGGTCAGCCTCATCCATTCTCTGTTACGCGCTGTCTTCTCCTGTAATGACATGAAGGAGAATGAGTAAGTGGATGGTACACCTATTAGGGTTGATGCTTGTGGGGCGAAAGGTGTCGAGGTGCTCTGAGGGAATAAGGAGACAGTGCAGAGGGATGCAGGGTTAGTGGAATGGAAGGATGGGGATGAGGGGTGGTGAGTGAGAGAAGGTGTTGCCTGTAATAGAAGGGGTGCCTGAACATTAGTCTTGGTGGGAGGTAGGTGTGGTGACAGAGATAGAATAAATGTGAGGCAGCAGGGTCTGGTAATAACCCTGGCAGAGTGGAGAACATCATTCACCTTTTTATGGCACTGCAGGTCAATCTGCCATAGCCTCAAATGACATTGGCCCCAGAGGTGATCTCCAACTAGGCTGTCGTCCACTGACAATTGCCCAGGAAGAGGTTAGCCATCATCTGCATCATCCTGTCAACCAGGGCCTCTACATCCCTGTTGGAGAACTGTGGTGCCAACTTGTCCTTCTTTGCCATTCTTCCTCAATCTCCAGTAATAAGCAGGGCAGCTTCCAGATCCCAGCGCTCCTCTTGGGTGCATAGTAGGCTTTGAAAAATGGCACGCACTCAGTGGCTGTTGGTCTTAAGGCGTTTTTTCCAGGAATGGCACATCATGGTAAGATTGTGTGGAAACTGGGCGTGATAGGATATGGACACAGCAATTAACACAGGGCTTTTGACAAAATATAGCATGTTGAATTGCTCAGCCTCATGCCGTGAATCTCTTAACCAAGCTCAATGTACTTTGCTAAAAAGCCACTTGATTGTGAGAATCAAGGCAAGGCAAGGAGGTCCAAAGACTCCATGCAGCAGCTGACATGGAGGATGAGGATTAATGGGTAGGAGGAAGCACATCTAGGCCTTAAAGAATTCTCACAAAAAGGAGTTTACAAGATTTACCTCAGGCTTTACTGGCAAGATTCTACATAGTGTTGACCTTCCCAGTTTGGCACAACAACGAGATCACATGATGCTGGTGTAGTCATAGAGTTGCCAGCTCTGAATTTAAAGATAACCTACCATTACCCCACAACCTTCCCTCTTGCCTTTTAAGGAACTCTTGGCCCTCTTGAAAGTCAGTGAGCATTCACCCAGCCAACCTTCCGTCCATTGACTCCATCTATACTTCTTGCTGCCTTGGAAAGACAGCCAACATAATGAAAGACCCCGCCCGACCCCGATTGTAATCTCTTCCAACCTCTTCTGTTGGGCAGAAGACACCAAAGCTTCAAGATATGTATCAACAGATTCAAGACCGCATCTTCTCCACTGTTATTAGACTTCTGAATGGATCTTTCAGTTTTAAATTTAATGTTGATCTTGGTCTTTGCGCACCTTCTCTGTAACCATAACCTTGTATTCTTTGCTCTGTTCTTTTACCTGAACGCACTTTGTATGTTATGATCTGCCTGAAGTGCACACAAAAGTTTTCAATGTATCTGGGCACATGTGGCAATAACAAATCAGATCAAATCAAGGTGAAATCAACACGTTGATCTCATTTTTATCCTTCCCAAGCACTATTGCCACTGGCAGTGGAATTTTATTTCAAAATCAAGGCCTAAATCATTACTATTCTCATTTATGAAGCCTTATTTATGCCTATATTTTTAAAATCGTGTATAAATAAACAGCACACGTCTATGAGTAATTGTGCTAAGGCTCAAAGGATGATCTTTGATTTATTGGCTGAATGCATTTGCAGAAACATGAGACTGGGCTCATTGTTGGAAAATTCCATTAATGTCATGATCTGTGTATACAATAGATACATGGTGAATAACTCTGGCAATAATTGCCTCAAGAATTGAACCTTCTGACAGTCACCTGCAGATCTCCCAACATAAATTCATTTTTGTCAGCCAGAAGAGGCCCTCTTTTTTAACCTTTAATCAGACTTAGTTAATGCGGTTGAATGTGGTAATTACAAATGCCATCCAAAGGGATCACTATGCTTTATCATTGTCGTCCACCCTGAGAGGAAGTATCAGTCTTTAAAGGACTCACATTCATAATGAAAGGAGAAAAGACTTTTCACTAGAATGTTCAAAGGAAGTGATGCAGGAATTTAATTTGTATTTATAAAGCCAACAAATATGCCTTGGAATCAACCCTGAAATGAGATCAACAACAATGCAAATATCAACAATGCTTTGTGTCAGTAAAATTCCCTCTTGAATCAAACTGTGCAGTCCAAAATCTGAGAGTATTCTCATGAGAAACGCAACTGCAACTCACTTAAGTCAGCGACTTCAATTCCAAACTCTCCAGTGACATTATTTCTGCAATTTAATTGAAAATGTGTCAAAAATCTGGTATCTACTTTTATCCCATCAACAAAGTACACTTCTGGACACTTAATAAAGGACAACATCTTGGTGGTTGAGAATCAGACTGTTCTGCCCTATTGAAATAAAATTAAACATTGTGGGAGTTGGAAAGCAAGTGAATGGAGTCCAGCGGAATAAAATGGCGAAATAATTGGTAAGGGGGAAAAGTAGATCATAATAACTTATTCCTGGAACAATTAAGGCACAATGGCATACAGGTAGTTCTGCTATAATGTATGTTTCATTAATGCAAATTGTCTGCAACAAGATTGATGAATAGTGAACGCTGTTTGGATAACACCAACTTTCTACTGTACAACATAGCGATTTCTCTACAACATGATTTTCTATGACTATTTTCTATAACGTGAGGTCGCACAAGAATGCAACTATCATGTTACAGGAAAACTAGCTGTAAATGCTTACTGCAAATTATTTCTGTGCAACCGGCAGCAGGCTATTGAGAGTTGCCTGGTCAAATCAACTAAATATGGAGAAGTCAAATGAAGATGTATTACTTTGATGGATGCAGACACTGCAATCCGACTTTGATGAGCTACCCATGACTTCAGGTACAACAGGAATGTTTGAGATGTTTATTGATACGAAGTGTTAGTGCACATTTATTCCTTTTTCTTTTAGGAGGTTTGTTCATGAGACCAAAAGAAAACAAATAACTATAATGCCACGCAAAATCTACACAATTTCCTTACTATTAAAGTATAAGATTTGAGTTGGTGAGAAGATATTGCTCAGGTTGCAAATATATATTCTTTCCTTTACTTATGCTTCCAAAATGACCTCCTTTCTTTCCTGTTTATAACAGAGTATTTTCCTTTTTATAAATTGTGAAAGTGTCATATGCTTTCATTGAGGGTCTAATCTCCAAATGCATTAGTCTGTCCAAACTGTAAATTGAATCCCTCTTTTATGTCAATAAGATGTTTGGTTTGTTCAATGTTTACAGCGTAAATGAAGTAAATGCTAAGTTCTGGAGACATACAAAGCATAGATGTTTCATTGGCAATTCACTGAATCTCACAAGATTTCAAATTTTAAGACTTACAGTAACAGTCGAATATCAACATTGGCTGTTTATTACAACCAATATATGAAACACTGAAATGGTACTTTCCCCATTAACTTCTTAACACTGTTAAAATCTTAGTATCATATCCTTTATGATGAAACTGAAGTACATACACACATATACTGCAAATTTGGTGTGCTTGATTTCTGAATTGGATGTACGGGATGTTGGAAATAACTACTGGGGGAGAAACTATAACATCCAAAATTCCAAGCAAGGATGTGTTATCCAAAGTTCTGAAGGGATTACCCAGAGTATTTATGAAGAGAACTTTCTGGATTCAGACTCTCTGTCTGTGCTGGGTTTATTTGAAAATATGTATGTATTAAGCTTCAAAGTGCAGAGAAGAATTTTGACAGAGTGACATGTGCTAATAGGGTTGATAGAGTAAGCTGGAGCAGGATGTGTGAGGCTTATGTGAAGCATAAACACTGGCATGGATCCACAGAGCTGAATGACCTACTTCTGTGGTACACCTGCTATCTAATATAAAATGTACCTTTTCAACAGTATTTTTCATTGCCTACAAATCTGAGACATCCAGGAAACCCAAGAGACAAAGGCTTGAATATTAGTATGCCCGCAATAGGAACTAAGGATTCAGAGTGAGAGTTAACAATTTTAATATTGCCCACGCACCTGCTGCCATGTTTGTAGGAGGTGTCCCATCTTATACAGAACTCGCAAATAGGAGTATAACTAATTGTTAACAGATGTCACACAACAACAACAACAACAAAAGCAGAAGTTGCTGGAAAAGCTCAGCAGGTCTGGCAGCATCTGTGAAGAGAAAATCAGAGTTAACGTTTCGGGTC
>NC_063347.1:51001629-51024243 GCF_021869965.1 Rhincodon typus | reverse complement strand
GTCTGGCAGCATCTGTGAAGAGAAAATCAGAGTTAACGTTTCGGGTCAGTTCTGAGGAAGGGTCACCGGACCCGAAACGTTAACTCTGATTTTCTCTTCACAGATGCTGCCAGACCTGCTGAGCTTTTCCAGCAACTTCTGTTTTTGTTCCTGATTCGCAGCATCTGCAGTTCTTTTGGTTTTTATTTAGTGTTTAACAGATGCCAGCTGGTTTTTCCAGTGCTCAGAAAGCAAAGAGACAAGAGCTGTTTTCTCCAGCAGTTTTTTAGAGCACTCTACATGAGCAGGGAGCAGGAGTGTTCCCTCCTCACCACTGAACAAAGGCTATAGTATACGCCAATCGTGGGCTTCCCTTGCTGTAGTGATTTGTGTGAGTTCTCACCGTTGTGTCCTGTGTTTCTGATCTCGTCCTCTCCATCCTCTGCCCAGGCTAAGCCCAAATCAATTCTCCCTGTTGCTGAGGACCATTCCCTGACGTCTCAAGATTCACCCCTGTGGTTAACGTGCTGTCTCTGAAACAATAAGAAAGACTGAATGTCCCCAATCATATTTCATGACCCAAGTCACTCACCCTTGAAGTTACCCTGGCACATCATGTTTAGGATATCTTTGATTCTTTTCTATCATGGCTCCCCAAGATCAACACGATATTTTGGTGTCAGTTGGGTCACAAACAGCCTTGTTTCACCAGGGTGGTCACAACCATGAAATACGCACGTGTGAGATAAAGTTATAATGAAAAAATGATCCAGAGGAAGCAACAATATATCCAGTTTGCTGACAGTGATAAAACCAGTTGAAGTATTCCAGCTACAGGCCCTTTGTTGTTGGATAAAGGTCCTGTGCAATTTCTCACTTCTACAAAATGAGGATGACTGCATTGCAGTTGGATTATAATCCTCACAAACTCTAGTCTCATTATGCTTTTAAAGAGGAGCCTCCTTACTTTTCAGGATTTGAAATAGTTCCACGTAGAGATATTCAGTTTATACAGTTTTCAATGGGTATACCATGGGTCTTAAAAGTGATAATTTTAAAATGTTTTGGTTTTTCAGTCAAGTTAAAAGATAAAACTAATATGAAAGCAGGTATCTCTTATCTGTTGGATCTGAATGATTGAGTGTCTTTCAAAATATTTTCGGCTACAAAATTGTCATTTTTACAGTGTTTTGGTATCAGACATTCACAGCATAATTTTGTGCATTGCAAACACTCCTTTTGCTGTAATATTTGCCAGCTTCTTTATCACAATTCATTTTTACAACGGTCTGGAACTGAAAAGATAAAAAAAAAGTTATTGTTGCAGTTTCTTCACAACCTGAGCTCTGTGTTACAGACATCATGCCAAGTGTGCACACACAGAAGTATGATACACAGAAAAACATGTGCAGCACTTAAAATGAAAAGCCACGTGCATAATGAGTGGGGACTATTCTCATCTGGGCTATTAGGAGAGACAACTTGTAAGAAAACACCGGCACTGTACATCTTGTTTCACAAAGTGTAGTCTGCCCACCATTTGGTGAATGTGCAGTATGGATTCTCTGTATGCAGTAAGGTCCATCGATTATAAATAATCTGGAATTGAAGGACACTGCAGGACAGATGCAGAAGTCTGTGGAGCATAAACCAATCATAAACCTGAATCCTATGCTATTCCACTGCTGTTATATGGAGGTTACTAAGTATCTCCTCGTCTACCATAATCATTGCTCTGCTAAAGTAATTGAAATCTTAGAGTAGGGAATAGTGATTGTAGAGGGAATCAAAGTAATATATTTACATTGTTTGGAAATAAACAAAAATTAAGTGTATTCAGTGCCTTTCATGATCCCCGATAGTCCTTCAATGCTTTATATTTAATTAAATATTTTGGAGTGTAGGAAATAGGGCAGCTGGTTTACTAATAGCAAGATCCCAGCCATCTCTCTCTCTGTCTCATGAGAAAGCAGCCTTATGGTCCTCTGAGATTATGGTGACTTTATCTTTACCTAGCAAGGTCCCACAAAGAACAAAGAAGTCCATGGCCCGTTAATCGGGGGGGAATCACGTAGGGGCCAGAACAATGTTGTCTATGGCAAGAAATATGATAAAACCAAGTGGGAAGTCCAGTGACCCCTAACCCGACAACAGGAAAAACTTGCTGGTTTTGGGTGCCAAGTTGAGAAGGCGATAGTGAGCTCATTTTTGAACCACTGCAGTCCATGTGTTGAAGGTAGACCGAAAATGGGGAGGGAATTCTAGGATTTGACCCAGCCGACAGTGAAAGAACGGCAATATATTTCCAAATCAGGATAGTGAGTAGTTTGAAGGGAAATTGCAGCTGGTTGTGTTCCCATGTATCTGCTGCCCTTATCCTTCAAAATGGAAGGGGTCATGGATTTAAAAGGTGTCATCTTAGGAGCTTTGGTGAATTTCTGCAGTGCATTTTGTAGATATATACTGTTGTTACTGAGTGTCAGTGGTGGAGGGGCTGAGTGTTTGTAGATGTAGTGCCAATCAAGTGTTACTTTGCATGTTTGCAACATTGGCAGCTGTTAGTTTGTAAGTTTTAGAGTTGATTAACCTTGTCTGTCTCCCTTTCTAGACTTCTCATGTTTGGCCCAATTTATTTTATCACACACACTCAGGACAGTTTCAGCTGGCTAGAGAGTAATGCTGATACTGCAATCTGCATTAATATTGAAGTTCTTTCCTGTTTTGAGTTATCTTGTGGGCGTTTAGCTGGGAGTAGAGGCAGATGTGGAGGAGGAGTGGAAAGCATGATTGCTTGCAACTACTTGAGTAGTTCGCCTACATGGGACTGTGCTCGTTACTGTCCTTTCTCATCGTAGCATGGTGAATTGGATTTTCTCTTTGAAATTTGTGTTCGTTCTTCTGGAGAATGATCCTGATAAATTAATCAGGCTGAGCAGGTATTCTGCAGAAAGATGTCTCAATTGTGTGCTATATTTTAATGAAGTTATCTTCTTGCAGGATGATCTGAACAGTGACATAATCAAGGCTATATATGACAGGTACAAAATGTAGAAAAGCTGCCATAGCCTCCAAAGAGCTGAGAAATTCAAATAAAAATCCACAGTTGCAGAAATGTAATTATATAACGCAATCTCCTGTATTCAGTTTGAACAAGTAATATTTTCTTGTTTATGTATTAAATGGCATTCTAATATTTGAATGACTGCTTTGGGATCGCAGTTTGCAGTTTAGTATTTTGTTATGGAGACTAAACCAAACATTTTCATCTATAGCAGATGAAGCTACTTAGTTACAATGCAAGTGCAATGGGACATGTTAGCTTAATGTAAGTAAGTTCCAGACAGAGCTAATATACCCATCAATTAACTTGTTTGCCCACAGAATTAAACTGCATTGAAACAGATGTTATTGAAGAAAAGTGTGAGAAAAAGCTTTGAAAAGTATCTTTCATCCTTCTTTAGCATCGTTCTGAGCAGTTGTGTTTAGGTTGAATTTGGAATCCACAATAGCTCCCAGGTAAGAATACGAACTAATTGGTGGGTCAAATGTTGCTTGGATCTTCCAATAAATAGACCAGAAACCCACTCTTGAAATGCAAAATAAACTACTGTACTTAAATAATACAAATCTGTATGTCACACTGATTCATCTATCGTTCAACACTGAGACTGTAAGTCTCCAATCGATCCTCAACAAATCATCTGCAAAGCATAGAGTTCCAATAGATTAGAATCCCTACAGTATGGAAGCAGGCCATTCAGCCCATTGAGTCCACACCAACCCTCCGAAGACTATCTCACCCAAATCTACCTCCTTACCCTATCCCTGTAAACCTGCATTTCTCATGGCTAATCCAACTAAACTACACATTCCTGGACACTATAGGGCAATTTAGTATGGCTAATCTACCTAACCTGCACATTTTTGGACTGTGGGAGGAAAATCACACAGAAATGGGGAGAATGTGCAAACTATACACTCAAGGCTGGAATTGAACCTGTGTCCCTGGTGCTGTGAGGCAGCAGCGCTAGCCACTGAGCCACTGTGCCATCCCAGATTATTGCATATGACCAGATTAAATAATATGTGATCTAATCTTGCACTGGTTTTCCAGATTATTCAAAGAGACATTGATGATGTTGGATGATGGTGGATAATTTTGTTATTTTCTTTTCAAAGAAATTGTTTCAGTGGGACCTTGACCTACCCGAACATAGATCTTCAAGCAACAGTGATTTGTGTGGAATCTATAATGCAAATAATGTCTCACCATTCTTTATAGCTAGACTTAAGGGAAATGGAGATTGAACCAGGAAGGAACATTCAGATCAGATGATTGAAAGTTTGTTTGAGGACATGGATTGTGAGAAAGTTTTAAACAGGAACAGACAGAGTTGGAAAGATGGAAAGGTTTTAGGAGGGCATTCCAAAGAGGACACTGAATACTCTGCCACTAGTCATGGTACGAGGAGGAGATGTATTAAAAAGGCCAGGGTCATAGAATTAGAATACTTCAGGGGAGAGAAGCTCAGTAGTTGGTGAAGGTGATCAAGAGAAAAAAAAAATCCAAGATTCAACCACTTATTCTGCAGTTTGCAGCTTCATCAAAAGCATCACACTGAATAAGATTTATAGTATGGAAGCTGGTCATTAGCCCAACTGTCCCATTATGTTTATGCTCCACACAAACTTCTTCCCAGTGCTTGATCTCTTATTCTCTCAATGCGTCCTTCTGTTCTTTATGTTGTTATATATTCATCATATTCTCCTTGTGTGTTGTTGTATGTGCCACTACTACAGGGGTTTGAAACAAAGAAGCATCCATTAGCTTCACGTCAACAGTGAAAAACATTCTACAGAATAGTGTAGTAGGCACCTTTATAGCAGTGGATTGATAAGAAGCAGCCAACATGGATTATGACTGGGAAGATACTGCCTGATGGAACACTTTGAGTTTGTTGAAGACATTAAAGGAAAATTTATAATCAGTGAATTACAGGGTGGTAACAGCAGAGAAAGATGAGAATGTACAAAGTTGATCAAGTTTTAAATTCATTTCTGCTGATATGCATATTGCTCCATGATCTCAAATGACGCTGTATCTGTGATAGCTCGTTGATTCCAGATTTGTAAAATTACAATGAATGAATTCAATGTCCACTACAAATCAAATATCCATTTATCTAGAACCTTTCACACCTCTGGATGTCTCTAAACACTAAAACTATGGAATACATTAGAAGCACCATTGTTGCTCTAAAGTAGAAAACGCAGCAGCCAAAATGCAAATAACAATTTCCCAGAAATAGCAAGTGATACTGAGACACTTGGAGGAGCTCCCTTACACTTATTTTTATAAAAAGAAGTACCATGGGATCTTTTATCCCTACCAGGATGTTTCATCTGGAAGGCAACACTTCCAATAACGCAACCATCCTTCAGTTCCACACTGAAATGTTCGCATTGATTTTTGTGCTTAAGTCCAGGACAGGGAACTGAACCCCACAACTTTCTGAATGAGGGATGAGAAATCAGAGTGCTGAGCCACATATAAAGTGCTGCGCCATGTTTTTCATGGCTGTACAATGTTATTTTGAACAGATTGAGAGAGAAAAAAAGTTTCTGACTTAAGTGACAGTGAATGAAAGGGACTCCAGTGAAAGGGATGAAGGGACAAACACTAGCAATGCTGAAAATAGCCTGCAGATTTGGCAGCATCTGCGGAGAGAGAAAAACAAAGTTAGTGTTTCAATTCTGCTATGACTCTCCTTCAGAACTCTGAGGAACTTCTGAAGAAGAATCATACCACACTCAAGATGTTAACTTTGTTTTTCTCTCCATGGATATTGCCAGACCTGCTGAAATTCTCCAGCATTCTCCGTGTTTTGTTTCAGATTTCCAGCATCTGCAGTATTTCAATGTTTAAAGGAACCTAAACTACATTGTGTAGTCTTTCTCGTACAGTATGATATCCTCATTGGAAAATCTGCACAAGAGCTTGACAGACACCGGGTAAATTCAGTTTGAGATTGTGTATCAGGGAAAAGAGCCCTTTGTTGGATAAATACCTTTCAAATGAGGTTCTGACCATAAGATGTGCTCTTATTACAAAAGTGCAGTGAATGTTGTGAAGGAAACAGAATAACAAACTAGGCATGCCGTGTCACCTCAGGCATTGTCCCTGCTACAAGTTGCTACACTATCCTTGCTTGCTACTCAATTAAGACACTCAATTAGAACTCCTGCTCATGCTCTGGACAGGCCTTAGCAAAAAAGCAAACGTTGGCCAGATAGCTAGCAGAAGATACTTCAACAGAGACTGTTCACAAGAAATGCAGACTTTGTACAATTGAGACACAAGGAGATTAAGGATCAATAGAGTTCTTCTTGTGTATCACTGCGTGTGTCACCTTTAAGAGCCAAGTGACTTCCCTGCTTTATTCAGACAGAATGTCTGTAAGTTGTGTCCCAAACAAACACTACACTCAAGGAGCTGTCAGCATCTCTTTTACTCATGATGTTTGAAGTAAGTTTCTGTGAGACACATAAATTATTTAGCGCTTTGCCTTGGTAGCTGAGGTAAATGCTGTGATGAAGCTAAATGATTTACATGTTACCTTCAGTTGCCTTTGGTGCATTCTTTGAGCTGAAGTAAAATGGATCATCGGCTACCAAACTCCCATCAGGATGACAAAGATGCAGATTTTTTATTCTAACCATTAGAAGAAGGATAGTCTCTATGCTCCAGCAGTTTCTGAATGTCTTAGGCTGCCTATCAGTGATGTTACATAGCATGACAAAGGTTCCCATCATGAGTGAGATTCTGAGGTTAGCAATGGCATGTGTAGCTGCTTCAATGAAAGCTGCAGTCTTTGACTTAGGAGGCTGTGGCCCAGGAATAGTATCTCCAATGGATACTCATAGCTGGGTCACAGCTTCATCACCTTTTTCCTTCTCGAGTAGTTAGGGGCTTTCATTGGATCATGAACCATCTTCAGTCTGCTCTATATACGAGCACAAACCTCGAACTGTTGATTTGTAAACTTTGTCTTTTTTAAGCATATTTTGACGACACCAGTACATAATCCTACCAAAGATATTTTGTTGAAGTTTTACTACTGTTAGGACTAGTTGAGGGGAATAATTCAGGCCCCCTTCTTATAATCCTCCTTTAGTTGGTCATAACGTATGTTTTTAAATCTTTTAAGCACGTCGTACTCTCAGGTTTGAATTAAACTGCTATTCTAATCAAAAATTAAAGAATTAAAGGTTTTCTTGTGTAAAATAGAGAGGAATCTTATTATTTATTAACATTGAGAAAGATAATAAAACAAAATATCAAACAAACAGTCAAACACAAGTATAAGGTTCAAAAAAGGAAAAAGAGGTGAACTTTAAATTGCACTTAGCCAAAAATCTATGCCGTGTTTTGTTTTTACTGAATTGTACCAAGCTAACTTCATTAAACTACTTAACCTGTCCCTATAACATCTCGCCCATCCAATTCAACCCCCTTTTTAACACCCGCTGTTTGCCGAACAGCTCACCACTCAGCAGAAATCCACCAAAAGACCTACATCCCTTGCGTTTATGACATCTTCTAAAGGCTGCTGTGTACCCAGACGAGCTCTGGCATTCCAAAGGATGTTTCCGTAAAATATTGGAGAAGGAGAAGATGGTGCTGCAATTCCCTCACAGGGACCTGGATGTCCTGGTTGATGGGATGGTGCAAAGGGCAGAAATCCTCTTCCTGAAGGAACAGTGGAGGTGCCAGACACTAGCACTTGGTTGTAAGTTGCCATCTGGGTCAGCGCCATCTCAATTATCTGGAGGAAGGGCCCTTTAAGTTGTAAAAAGATTAATGACCTCCCCCACTTTGCCAAGGTAAGTGCCACACTCTTCCCTCTGCTACTTCACACTCTCTCTATCTCTGCCACTGCACCCAAGGCTCATACTCTGTACCTCTCACTGCAACATCTTCCTTCACCCACTCTTATCATCCCACGCACGCCCTCCAGCCTTCCATACCACCAATCCTGCATGCCCTTTGTGCAGCATAGTCAGTTGCTCAGGACACCTCACCTCATTTTGCCTATCTGTGCCACTACTAACAGCTGTGCCACTCACTTTCATCTCTCTCAACTCTCCCCTTTCTCTCCCTACAGGACACGGCACCCATAGCAGGGCAGAGAAGCCCCATAATGGGTTGAGGGGTACCCTGCATTAAACTCCTCACCTCATACTAGGAGAAAATTCTAGACCTAATGGAGAAGGCCAGTCCTGTGGGGATCCATGATTTGCCAACTGAGTAAGTACCACTCTTCGCTCTACTGCAACACTCCCATTAACCCTGCTGGCAGTGTCATTTCATTGCATACCACAGCTAAACACTGCCTGTGTAGAAATGTATGTATCTTCTCTTTCTTTTTGTCTTGGTGTTACCGTCAGCATTTGCACCACCCCAACGGTGAAATGACTTGCTCCTCTACCTCCTTGACATCTGAAGATGAGAGTACTGTGACCTCAGAGGGAGCATCAGCAAGGTTGTTTCCTGCACTCCCCACAATCTCAGATACCAATAGCTCAATGGGAATGTTAGCCTTTGATAACAAGTGTGTACAATCTGGTGAGCACTTCACTGTAACAGCTCTACAACTCACCAAGGCCACTGGCACTGGGAGTATGGGCCAGAGACCAGGTGACTGCTCAGGTCCAGGCAGGAGAGGACCCTGTGGTGTTGGCAGTCAGGGATTTCATCCACATGAACAGGGAGCCCAGGAGTGAGAGACAGGGATGTGGAGTGCAATGGCCCCTACAGCTCACTGCAACAGCCAGTCATGTGAATGTTGGGTTGCCTTGATGGACAGTCTGGTGGCTGACACCTGTGCTCCAGTGCCCCAGACTATGGTCCTCAGGATGGGAAAGCATGGAGACAGAGGGCAGGGAGGCTGGCATGCACTCCAGGGTGCCCCTTCCTCGAGGAGACAGGATAGTGCCAGGAGGCAGCCAGCTAGAGGAGGAACCACACGCAGTCCCTTCTGCACTTTGCACTCAAGTTATTCTAGAAGTGACCAAACTCTCCATTTCCACCTTGCCTGTGCCCCCTCTGACCCTTGGAGTTTTGCATCTGGCAGGATGATGCTCAATGTGTCTAGCCTGTCAACACACAAGTGCCTCCAGGGTTACCCATTGAAACATAGAAAATATGAACAACCATAAGACCATTTTGCTCCTTGAGTGTGCTCCTCCATTCATATGATCATAGCTGATGTGGCTAGTAGCTATTATCACTCATATCATTTATATAAACTTATATCTCTGCAATGTTCTTGTTGAAAGAGAAAGGGTTAACACAACCTTCAGAGGCACTGAAAGGGCAGATCCTTAACCAGTGAATGAAAGTCTCAGAATAGGCATTTTGACAACCTACTGTCATTAGCGAAGAATCTGAAAGAGCCAATAGAAAACAATTTGTCAATGCCCATGATCCAGCATGGTGCCAGAACTGTGCTCCTCTGACTTATTTCCCTTTCCCCACCCGTAATGCTTGTGTCTCTTCTTATTCCTTTGTGTGTCTGTATGTATGTGTTTAGAAATGGGCAGAATTTAGGTTATGGAGTTTGACATTAACAGTTAATGTTTCTTCCTTGCCATTGGTTAAAAAAACGATTTCATTACAATAAATTATTGCTTTCTTGTTAATTAAAGAAAAAAGAAAACCTGGAGTAATATTCTTTAATGACAATTAAGCAGTTGGGTAGAATTCAGCAATTTGATCTATTAATCAGGTTTTTACATTTATGAAAATTCAGTGAACAGTTGGACTTGATTTACAGTACACTATCCTGTTGGGTCCTGACACGAGTTTGGCCTTAGCTAGAGTATAACGTACATTTCTGAGTGCCTCAATTTCAGAACGATGTGACGGTATTGCAGAAGTTTCGAAAAAGATTGATAAGAAAGATTCCAATGATGAGGAATTTCAATTGGGATGAAGAAAATGGACAATTTAGGATTGATTTTAGAGAGTCATAGAGGTTTACAGCATGGAAACAGGCCTTTCAGACCCAATGTCCCATGCCGCTCAGTTTTCACAATTAAACTCCTCCCATTTGCCTATGTTTGGTCCGTATCCCTCCATATCTATCCCATCCATCTACTTGTCTAAATGTTTCCTAGATGACAAAATTGTACTCACTTCCATCACCACCTCTGGCAGTCAGTTCCAGACACTCACCACCCTCTGTGATAAAATGGCCCTTCTGGACACTTTTGTATCTCTCCCTTCTCACTATGTCCTCTAGTTTTATACTCGCCAAACATGGGGAAAAACTGTTGGCTATCTACCTTATCCATACCACTCACAATGTTGTGGACCTTTATGAGGTCAACCCTCAGTCTCCTCTGCAGCAGGAAAAAATGTCCCGGCCTATCCAAGGTCTCCTTGTAACTCAAACCTTCCAGTCCAGGTAGCATCCTAGTAAATCTTTTCTGCACTCTTTCTAGTTTAGTAATATTGTTACCCTATTTCTTTGGAGAAAAGTAAGCTGAAGGAGATTTGATCAGGGTGGTCAAAATTATGAAAGGTCTGAACTGAGAAGATGGGTAGGAATTGCTTCCACTTGTTTAAAGATCAAGAACAAGACAGTACAGTGTCAAAAGCATCGGAAAATGGAGCAAAAGCAATGTAAGAAAATCTTTTTTTCAACAGCGACTGCCTAAAGTCTGGACTGCGTTGGAACAGAAAGTTACTAATGCAATACACCAAGAGGACATTGGTGCTGCATCCTCTCCATATGGTGGAAGCAGGTTCAGTGGAAACATTCAAAATAGAATGAGACTGTGAACTGAAAAGGAAGAAGATACAGAAGGTTGAAGAATGGCATGGAATAAAGTGCTCATTTAGACAATCAACGTAATGTAGTGAGATGAACAGCCTCCTTCTGCATGTGCAATATCACAATGCCAAATAGGATAGATTTCAAACAGATCTCAACTCAAAACTGAACATCCATGTGGCAGCATAACGGGTGGAATTGACTCCAACACAGGCTGCAGCTCATGGCCTGGCATATTCCCCACTCTAAAATTATCATCAAGCCAGGAATACCACGCCTGGGTCAATGAAGAATGCAGCGGGTCATGCCAGAAGCAGCATAGAACATACCTAAACATGAGGTGTTAACCTGGTAATGCACCAATGCAGGGTGACTTGCATGCCAAAACAGCAAAAGCAGCAAGCTACAGAGCTAAGCGATTCTACAACTAATGGATCAGATCTAAGCTCTGCAGATCTGACATAACTAGTCTTGATTGGCTTGACAGAGAATTAGACAGAACGCTGAAAGAGGAGACTTCACAAATTCTCAATAATGGAAAAGCCCAACAAAACAGTGGTTGAAGCATTTGCAATAATCTTCAGCCGCAAGTGCCTAATGGATGATCCATCTCACCCTCCTCCAGTGTTCCCCACCATCTCAGATGTCAGACTTTTGCAAATTCGATTCACTCCACATGAAACCCAAAAATGGCTGGAGACACTGGATGCTGCAACAATAACATTCAAGAAATTTATCTTTGAAGAATGAAGCTAATCACATATAATTGGAATTTAATATCATAAGAAATCCAAGTCGATTCCAATTGGTGTGAGAAAGAACTATCAGCTTGTAGGGAATTGAGAATATCTAATTATCTGCTGTATCTGTTACCAGGAATTCAAGCTATTCTCTTAGATAATTCCAAGGACTAACAATAATTATTATTTTTGCCAGAAAGTAGGTTATTTGATGTTTAGGTGATAATTTCAAACATGCACCCAGTGTTCTGATATCAACTAGACTATGATAGTCAAAAGCACATTTGAGGTGGTCTTTCTGAAAGAGCAGAAATAAACTGGTAACCTATAAATAATTGTTTGGACATTTCTCATAGCAATTGTTTCAGAAGTGAAACAGGTAATGGTCTAGAAACACATCCCTCTGTCAAAGGGAATGTTATGTGTTGGCGTGAGGAGAACCGAAAGAAAGTAAGACAACAATTTAATTAATGTGGGAGTGAGGGAAGAAGTACAATAAGTTGTGTGAAGCATTACTCCAACAAATTGCAAGTTGATCAGTTCAAACATCACTAACAGATCATGAGGTAGTGGGAGAGAGACCAAGCGCAGACTCAAGGGCCATTTCATGGCGCATCTGCGCTCTGTACGCGACAATCAACACCACCTTCCGGTGGCCAACCATTTTAACTCCCCCTCCCACTCCCTGGGTGACATGTCCATCCTGGGCCTCCTCCAGTGCCACAATGACATCACACACAAACTGGAGGAGCAGCACCTCATATTCTGCCTCGGGAGCCTACAGCCCAACAGCTTGAGCATAGAATTCACCAGTTTTAAAATCTCCCCATCCCCAGCCTCATCCCACATCCAACCCTCCCTCTCCCCCCACGTCCTTGACCTGACACATGTCCATCTTCTCTCCCACCTATCCCACTGACCAATCCCCACCAATCCCTACTTGCATCGACCTATCATCATCCCACCTACCTTCCCCAGCCCCACCCATCCTCCATCTATTTATTTCCCAGCTCCCGTACCCCTCCCCATTTCTGAAGAATCGTCCTGACCCAAAACTTTAACTTTCCTGCTCGTCTGATGCTGCCTGATCTGCTGTGTTCCTCCAGCTCCATACTGTGTTATCACTAACAGATCATGAGTTTGGTCTACATATATACACTCGGAAGCAGGGATATGATACTGAGAGAGTTCCAGACACTTCTGCTGGCACCTGATTCCATTGCATATTTAGTTATTCTTTAGACTCAGGAACTGAGGTCATGCTGTTTCCCCACCATGCATGTGACAGATTGTCTGACCTATTCCACTTATTTCAGAAACAAAACCTTGTTTTTCGAAGTTCCATTGATAAACCTGTCTTGTCAAAGCACCTTTTATAATTTAACCAAAGTCAGTTGAGATGATGGCAGCCACCTATGCAGAGATTGGGAAACACATTGCAGCATTTCAGCTTATGTTTGAGTTTTTGATAACAATAATATTTTACTGGCTGATTGAGAACTTTCAATTCTATGATCAAGTCTCATCCATATTTCAGAGGACATTTTCTCATTGACAAAAAATGGAGAAAATGATAAATTATTAAGTTCCTGAAGAGGATCATTCAGTTGTAGAGCATGCTTAAAAATAATTGAGTTGCCAAATTAGCAGAAAACACCAAAGATCATATTTGCTGCATTATGAATAAACCGAAATGTCATGCTCTGTGAATTTCTATCATCTGCAGCTCACTAACTCCTTTCAACAACATAAATTAAGAAGTATCAAATTAATGATTTAGTTATTAAAATGATTTTTAAAATGTTTGTTCATGCATGTGGACGTCACTTGCTAGGACAACATGTGCTGTTATCTCTAATTGCCCTTGAGAAGGAAACCTAACCCCGTTAATTACAATGAATAATGTACTCTGTATCCAAAATAGTGCTTTAAATAAACTGAGGGCAATTTACCTTAAATTTTTGAAAAATATTTTCAAAGCAAGTATACTAGAAGAAAGCTCTTTGCTCAAAAAATGGTGGGGAGATAGAACATGAGAAACATCCAAAATCCAGTCCATCAAAGAACATTTCAAACCTCCCATTTCGATCTCCAGTTAAGCAAGAGTTAATACAGATGAGGGTAAGCCTTAAAAGATTGATTGCACTCTATACAACCTTGATTTTCTTCAAAATTCTTTCCAATGACACAAGCTGCTACTACAGGGTGGTGAGAATAGGTGGAAAAAAAATAACATTTTTATGGCAGCTGTTTTAAAGATGGGGTTCCTTCTGAGTCCCATAAACTGAGCAGTGAAAGAGCACTGTGCTAGAACAAAACTGAAAACAAAACAGCAATAACCTGTGTTTCCTTTCAGCTGGAAGGTGCTCATAAATAAGCATCATCAAGTTTCACAAAAATAAAATTGCCCTTTGGAAGTGAAGAAAAGTCTGAAAAGTCCAACAGCTTTTGGTAGAATTTCTTGCCATTATGTTTGGTGCTGAACAAGAAGCTGTCTGCACTTACCCTTCATCTCTGACACTTCTCATATAGTGTTTCCATCATGGTGGCTCAGTGGTTAGCACTGCTGCCTCACAGCACCAGGGACCCACATTCAAATCCACCCTCAGGCGACTATCTGAATAGAGTTTGCACGTTTTCCGTGTGCCTGTGTAGGTTTCCTTCGGGTACTCTGGTATCCTCCCACAGTCTAAAGATGTACAGGTTAGGTGGCTTGGCCGAATGGCCTGTTTCCACACTCTAGGGATTCTATGATTATATTTGCTGTTATGTAACATAATCTTCAGTCAGTCAGTGCATTCTGGAGACTAATGCCAGAAAATTAGTACCTTGAGCTTACCAAATATTCAAGAAATATCAAAATGAACGTTAAAACTTACAGGCAACAAAAATCAAAACCCCCAAAGGCCAACTAAAATATCAGGATTCATGATGAACCTGCAGTAGTTGATTTTGATGCAGGAAGCATGCAGACCTCACACTGCCTGGTAATGCAAACGATTGTGGCATGCAATCCGCAGTTACAATGCTTTAAGGTTGTACGGCTGACTAAAGGTGCAAAAAAGCATATGGTAGCATAAATTCAAACTAGCTTGCCTACTTAAAATCATCCTGCAACTGTTAAAGCTTAGTTATTTGACTGCAGTACGTGTTGGCCCTTGAATTATTTGTTTACAGGATGTGGATGTCACTAGGTAGGATAATATTGTTGCTCATCTCTAATTACCCTTGTCAAGATGATTGAGTTGCCTTCTTGAGCTGCTGCCATCCATGTGGTGTGAACTCCCACAGTACTGTTAGGAAGGAATTCCAGGACTTTGACCCAGCGACAGTGAAGGACTGATGATATACTTCCAAGTCAGGATAATGTGTAACATAGAGGGGAAATTATAGTTGGTAGAGTGCCCTTGTATCCATTGCCCTTGTCCTTCTAGATCATAGAGGCAGATAATTTGGAAGATGCTGTCAAATGAGTCTAAGTGTGTTGCTGCAGTCATCTTGTATGATCTAACACCCCTTACAGATTCCTTATATCTAAAGATGTGCAAGTTAGGTGGATTGGCCATGGCAAATTGTCTATAGTGTCCAGGGATGTGCAGGCTGGGTGGTTAGCCATGCTAAAAATGGGGTTATGAGGATGGGGTGGGAGGGCTGTGTCTGGGCGGGATGCTCTTTGGAGAGTTGGTGCAGACTCAATGGGCCAAATGATCTCTTTCTGCACTGTAAGAATTCTATGATTCTACAATTCTATGATTCTATATCCTTATCACAACCCACTCTCCCACCTATTTGTGGACCTTCAGCAAATTTGGATGCTCTCCCCTCCTCCATGTTTTTAATATAGATTTTAAGTAAATGAGTCCTTATGGTTATCTTTGTGTTTTGCATCCTTCCAAACTGAATTAGATCCTTTCATTCTAACTCCCTGTCTTCTGTGTGCAAACCAACCTTCAATCCTTGCTCATACATTATGAATAAAAAGAGCTCCTTTCTTGTGCAATAATCTTATCTGTGGCACTTTGTCTAATGCCTTCTGAAAATCCAAATACCAGACAGCTACCAGTTCCCCTTTAACAACTCTACTTGGTGCATTCTGAAATAGGTTTACCAAACTTGTCAAACATGATTTATCTTTCATATAACCGTGTTGGCTCTTTTTGATGGCATTCAGCTTTTCTAAACATCCTGCTATTTCTTCCCTAATAATACACTCTAGTACTTTTTTCCCCATGAGAGACATCTGGCTAACTGGTCTATGGTTTCCTGCTTTCACATCAGGGTACCACACTAACGGTTTTCCAATTTGCTGGAAACCTCCCAGAATCCATTGAGCTTGGAGTCTTTTGACAAAGCTTCCATTACCACTGCATCGACTTCCTATAAAACCCTTGGATGCAGACCATTTGATTCTGGTGACTTATTGCCTTTACTTCCACTCATTTGTCACATTCTTTAGCTAGAGATTATAACCTTTGAGGTTCTGTTCTTTTTTTTAAATTTAGCATCCAATGCTTCATACTCCCTCAGCAGAACTGTTTTCCTAGTTCTACCTACGTCATTCGTACTGATGTGAACAACAAATTATAAACATAGAGAATGCTGGGGAAACTCGCCAGAGTCTGGCAGCACCCATGGAGAGAGATACAGAGTTAACATTTTGAGTCCGGTCTGACTCATCTTCAGAATCACCTCCTGTTCCCGCGGTAAGTTTCTTCTCCAGCCAAAACACATATCCCAAACCTGGGCACTAGGCAGGAAACCCAACTGTCTGGTCTCTATCAATTTGCTGTAGGCAACAGCGCCAACGCCTCTCTCACATTGTCTATTATATGTGTGGCAATGCTGTCATTTTAACAGGTTATTTTGTCTTGTTTTCTTCTGGAACAGATGTTTTAAGTCAGAGATAGAAAGCTGGGTACTGAAGACCACTTGAGTAAACAATTTGGGAGGCCTTGAGTCTTGTTAATGCAGCCTAAATGGGTGTGGCCAGCTCTCACACAACAGGGCTTCTGGGTAGCATCAGAAGCTACTGCGGTCTCAAAAGAGTTGGAAGCTTCTGTGAATGTCTCCTGGCTACTACTCCCTCTGAATTTTCTCTTGATTTTTTTTATTCCTCTTGGGTGGAAGAACTGCGTGTGAGAATCTGTGTCTGAATTTTCCCCTGTTTGCAAAGGGGTGTGTTTATGGGATGTTACTATATTGGAAGTTAACCACTAATAGGTATTGCATCTATTATTCTGTTACATTTTCCAATAGAGTTAAGTTATTCTAAATTCCTCTTTCTTTGGTTGTATTTTAACTACAATGTTTAAATAAATTGTGTATTGGCTAATGTTGAGTAGTTTGACCGGTCCCATTGCATCTGGAACAGTGTCTATGCTACCTTTTTAGAATATTTTGAGAGGGTCTGGCTTGCTCCATTACTACACCACTACATTTCTTCTTAGTCATCCCTCATGAAAGGCTACCTGTACCACTGTGCCATTGCCAGTTAGCTCGCCCACCCTATAGCCCTCACTGTCATCAAAACAAACTGAGCAAACTGCCAGTCTGTTAGAGGATGGCAAAGGTGGAGGGTCTTGAGTTCCCTACGTAGCTGTACCTGCCTTACCTGCAGTCACACCCTGCTGCCATGGCCATTTTAAGTTGTTGATTTTTCTTTTCTAATAAAATCCATTTCAGCCTCAGGCATTAAAACCAGATCATGAATTTGAAAATTAGTTGCCTATATTTTGTCACTATTGTGGCTTTGGAAAGACTTGAAAGTCAATGCGATAATTCCTGTCTCAAGACTATTTTGCTCCAGTAATAAAGATGAAAGTCTCCATTGAATGCTCATTCCAAATGGGTCATTGCTCAGCGCTCCAGCCATATTATGGTTTGTTAAACTCCAGATGTATCCCGGATTGTTAATTAATCTTGTGCACTTTTCACGCCTAGATGCCTAGTGCTCTAGTTGTGCTGTCTAGCTGTATGGGATACATTCAATTCCATGTTATTATCCTCGCTAGTTTCTTAGAACATGCAGATAGCTGCTGTCTAAGTAATGTTATCCATAATTGATCCCAACACCAACAGCAGCGGAAAAGAATCTGAAACATTCTCTCTTACTCTGTGCAACCAGTTTAGATAAAATTCAGGAGAATTCCCAAGTAATAGGAGTATGGACTTTAAGGACATTGAAAATCTCCATAAGGACTTGAGACCCTACACAGGAGAACATGCCTGTTAAAGGACAATTCAACATCCAAGCATTAAAATGGAAATTTTTCTAAACAATGTGTTCATCATGCAGCAGTTGAAAAGGAACACCATAACAATTGATTACGTGAAACAGTGCAGCAACAAATAATTAGAAAACCAACACCCACAAAAGGGCTGTCTAAAAATTAAATGATGGGTATTGTTGATTCTCTACATGACAATCAAACCTCACTAGATTTTAGTGCTGAAGCAAAACTATTATCAAATTGACATAAGGTGATCAAGAAAATAAACGGCTTTGTGTGGTTCAGTATTTGGGTACTATTCTGGTTTATTTATAGTTTACAAAGATTGAGTACATTGTAACAAAACAAAGAACTGTGGATGCTGGAAATATAAGATGAGAACAGCAATTGCTGGAGAGACGCAAGTTTGGTAGCGTCTGTGGAGAGAAAGTAACGCCAACGTTTCAAATTCAGTGACTTGGCTCAGTTCATTGAGTCCAGTTCTGAAGATGGGTCAGTGGACTCAAAAAGTTCATTCTGCTTTCACTCCACAGATGCTGCCAGACCTGCTGAGTTTCTACAGCAATTTCTTTTAGTCTTAGAGCACATTGTATACTATTGTGGTTTCAAAGCTTATGATTGATTCGAGTGCTTATTTGACAGCCTTAGTTAGCCAAGTGCACATAATGAGGTTTGGCTGGCAGCCCAGAAACTCACCATTCTCTTGAAACACCTAAGCCCCTGATTGATTGACAGCTCTGACTATCTGATCTCTATACCAGTTTCACAAAGCTTATTTATACTGCCTGCAGTTTCAGTCATGAGACTTTAAAGGATCTGGATAATTAACACTTTCATTGTCCTCTGGTAGAAACGTATATTTTTATAGCAGAATGTAATCAATGAATGGCTATTTTCTGAAGTTTTTTTGCATCCTATTATCACTACTGAGTTCATTGAATTATTACAGTGTACAGTGGGTGAATAGGCATTGAAAGACCAATCGACTGGCAAGGGCGCCTTGAGGGGTCATGATGGGGTAGGATGTACCATTGTGGCATAGGGCATGAGTGGGGGAGATTGACAGAGTGTGAAGACGGAGGATTGGAGTGTCTTGTTCTAACTGGGACATAGTCCCATAGAACTGAGTTAGGTCTTTTCCGATAACACAGTGCCTGCCATCGGACTGTTTCCTGGATTATTGGGCTCAACTCCTATTAGAATGCACTTCACAGGAATGAAAATCCCGTCTCTCCAGCTACTTTTTCCCAGTGCAGGCTGAGCCTGGAATTTTACTGACTCCCACTTCTGTCTTGAGAATCTGATCCCTTGTGTCTCATTGATAAGATTGCTGCTGAACTATGGCTGATACTCCAAAACTTAAATAACTTCTCTACTTTTCAGTTTGGTCTTTCTCGAAATAAACTACTGCTTGGTTTGCTTTTTCTTTTAATGGCCTTACTAACATATACTTTTACGTTTAGTGATTTGTGTATTTGTGCTCCTGATTTTCTTTTATTTCTTCACATCTTTTAGTTTCTTGTTTTTCACTAATATATGTTACCTCTTTATTTCTCTCCCCAGAATCTAAAATCTCACAGCTGTCTCTTTTAAAATTAATTTGTCAAGAGTATGCCTATTCTGCAAGTCAATAACTTCTTGAAATTTGCTGCTACTTCCTCATTGTTAACTCCCCAACTGCACTCTGTCTGCAAAAAATTGGTCCCATTCACAAATTTAGATAATGTGCTTTCTATTCCAACATCTAAGTTGTTCCTATAAATTGTAAATAACAGCAACCCAGGCATTGTTATTTATTTGACCCCACTTTCTATCTTCTACAATATGAATTACTCTTTAACCTTGATTCCTGCTTTCTGTCTTGCAACTAACAAGCTATCCATTTTGTGACATATTCCTAGGAGTTACACACTCCAGCATTATTCATTCATCTATTACATATAAAAGCCTTTGGAAATATAGATACATTTTTTTCTGGAATACTGTGTCCATTTCTCGTCACCTTGTTATAGGAAGGATATTATTAAGCTGGAGAGGATTCAGAAAGATTTACCAGGATGTTGCCGGGTATGGAAGGTTCGAGTTATAAAGAAAGGCTGGATAGGCTGGCACTTTTTTCACTGGAGCGTAGGAGGTTGAGAGGCGACCTTATACAAGTTTATAAAATAATGAAGGTTATAGATAGAGTTATTGGTAGTTGTCACTTCCCTAGGGTGGAGGGTGTGAAGTCTGGAGAGCACATTTTTAATGTGAGAGGAGAGACATTTAAAAAAAAAATAATGGGCAAATTTTTTACACAGGGAGTGGTTTGCATGTGGAATGAGCTTCCTGAAGAAGTGGGGATGTGGGTACAATTATAATGTTTAAAAGACATTTGGATAAATACATGAATAGGAAATGTTTGGAGGGATATGGCCTAGGAGCAGACAGGTGGGACTATTTAGTTTGGGATTATGTTCAGCATGGACTGAAAGGTCTATTTCGAACATTCCTCACATTTACTGTGTACTATCTTCGCGAAGTTGGTCAAACAGGACTCTCTTTTTAAATTGTGCCTGAATATTTGAGATTAAATTTTTGGCTTCAAGATTTCTTTTCTATTTAATCCTTGAATAAGATTGATTGAAAGCTTCCTCTGCCAGTACTCATATTCCACTGAGCAAAAGAGGGTTAATTATGATCCTATTGGTCAAATCTGACCGGCAGTAGGAAAGTGATTATAGATTCAACCTGCCAATTATTTAGTTTTGAAGTCAGTGCATTGGCATTGAGTCACATTTTTGTCATCTCACAAAAGACAACACTGTAAAAAAAATTGTTAATTTTTACAAAATTCAATGAAATACAAACCAGAAACAAGAATACCACCATAGACTATTGTCCCTGCTAACAAGCTGTTTTCATCAAGATAACATGTTACCTAACATATTAAAATTAAACAATTGTTTGGGATTGGGCAATTAATTATAACTAATGATGGGTTGCCATTGGGTAAACATTTCAGTTTTTAGTTTTTCATGAATATATAATTGCTGTTCCCAGCATGTACTGCTTGATGATGTGTCGAAGCACATGAAGCAAGCCTGCATCTATGGAAACAGACTGTGAGACATCATTTAACAATAATCCTGTGCCCTGAGGTGAGACAGCCCTAATCGTGTCGAAAAGAAAGTCAGTATATCAAATCAGAGTGTAAGATTTATAAACTGTGTCAACATATTCAATAAAATTGCAAAGAATATGCAATACAGGAATAAGCCATTCAACCCAACGACTTATTACATTATTTCTGCCTTACAGGAACCTCCTCCCACCCTTCTTTAAAGTTATCTTACTAGACTGGTAACCCGGTGTTAAAAGCAGGAAATGCAAGTCTGGCAGGGTCTCTGGAGGCAGCAGTGGAGTTGATGGGCTGGATTTTCCATGCTGGGTCAGGAATCTTACACTCAGATGAATTCTGACCCTAAACCCCAAAAGTGTCAATTATCCAATGCGATTTTTAAGTGCAGGCTGCCAAATTAGCCAGGAGGGATCCCAATCAGTAGCATCAAGTGCCTCCAGGAAATGGGAATCGCCTGCCTGGTGTCAGCAGCAAAGGGAGAAGGTGGCCATTGCTGCCTTGCTGATGACAAGAACCAGCTTCATGCCAACACTAATTGGCTCTCTGCATTTGTCTCAAAGACAACTGCAAAGAAATGTATTCACGCCCTGGAGCATGTATGACAGCTGTGCACTTGTTTATGAGAATGTGCAAGCTCACCGGGAACAAAAACGAAACAATGTGTTCAGGGACACACGGGCCTTCTAACAAGCTCCTTCGGGAGCTCTACAGCCCACAGTGAACACTCTTCCTTGATCCTCCCACCACCAGCCTTTCGAAAATTCCAAACTGCCCTTTACGCTTTAAGATATTGGGTCGACTTCGGGTCGCCTGCATCCACTCCAGACCCTGCGGTCCTGTGAAAACCCCAACCAATGGGTCAGGGTGACAACTTACTGTCAGAGCAATCAGGAATATGAACTGTTTTTCTCCACCCATAGATGCTGTTGCACTAGTTGAGTATTTCTGCCATTTTATCTTCCTCGTTTAGATTTCCAGCACTCACGGCACTTTACTTTCTCATTAGTCATCCAGATGCCTGGATTAATGATTGAGAGAGATGAGTTAAAATGCCGTACTGACAGCTGGTGAATTATTAAATAAACTGGGAAGGGAAGCAAGCATCAGTGATGGTGATCATGGAGCTGCTGGCTTGTCGTAATGCCCCAACTGGTTCAAATGAAGCCCCTTAGTAAACAAACTCTTCTGTCCTTATCTGATCTGACTGGTATTTGCATAATTTCTCCAGATCTACGACAAGGTTTTTGACTCTGAAACACGCTGTTAAGTCTTGCATTCAAGAAGGATGGCATGGTGGCTCAGTGGTTAGCACTGCTGCCCCACGGTACGAGGGACCCGGGTTCTATTCCAGTCTCGGGTGACTGTCTGTGTGGAGTTTGCATATTCTCCCTGTGTCTGTGTGGGTTTCCTCCGGGTGCTCTAGTTTCCTCCCACTGTCCAAAGATGTGCAGGCTAAATGGATTGGCCATGCTAAATTGCCTGTAGTGTTCAGGGAGGTGTAGATTTGGTTAGTTTATAGGGATGGGTCTGGATGGGATGCTTTGTGGGTCAGTGTGGACTTGTTGGGCTGAAGGGCCTAGTTCCACACTGTAGTGATTCTATGATCTATGAAAGCAGTTCACCATTACTTTGTCAAGGGTAATTAGGGATTGCCAGCAAATGCTGTCTTGCCTGTGAAGCCTACAGCCCAAGAACACCTTTTTTTT
>NC_063347.1:50908735-51001229 GCF_021869965.1 Rhincodon typus | reverse complement strand
CCTGAAACGTCAGCTTTCCTGCTCCTATGATGCTGCTTGGCCTGCTGTGTTCATCCAGCTCTACACCTTGTTGTCTCGGATTCTCCAGCATCTGCAGTTCCTACTATCTCTAAGACTTTTATTAAATTGCCTACTCTGACTATATTACCAGAATTGCTCTTTCCTGGGATTTGTGCAAACATATTCATTTTAAATCCTGTCCAGTAATGTAAAGTCAACGTTTTTGGGCATTACTCCTCAATAAGAAAATAATTTTGGGAAGTGAAGGGGATACCTAACTAAGATATATCCAACAATCTGCAGCCACTACTGCATTAATTGTCATTTGTGTTGATGAAGGTTGCAACTTGATGACTTTGGATTGCAAAACCTACTTCACATCTGCAAATTAAAATTCTTTCAAATTCATTTTGGTGAAAGGCCTAGTTGCAAGACAGGAAGGATATTTTGTCTTTGCAAAAAGTTACATCCAACACATTTAAAACCAGGGCAGTGAACCAATCTAATACATAGTAGATATCTAGAGTATTGTGTCTACCTACTCGGTTTAAATCAATTAGATATAACAATTCATTGTTAGAATTAAACTCACAGGCCCCAAAATTTGACACATTCTTCCAGTGCTGCAGGGCATCAGAAAATAAAATATCAGCCAAACTACTGTGTGCCACTTCCAATGTAGCACATATGTTTGTAATGGCACTAATGCCAAGACACGGTGCATGCAACAAAAAAGCATTCAGAATCGACAGATCATGACGTTAAACCACGTCTAACACTAACTTGATCTACACCTGCCATTTCACCTTACAGATCCCAGTCATGCCCTGACTTTATTAATCTCAGCTGACCATCTGTCTAATGTACAAAGGAGTGCCACTTGTGTCTCGTTTATTTGGGATTGTTTCAATTCCCAAAAGTGTACTGCTTGAGGCCAAAGTCTTTTTATATGAGATCTCTTTATTTACAGCTATATTTTTCTGTATGTTCTCTTTATGTGAGAGTCGAGCATCTGCTCACTTCCAGATACCTCTACTCTAACACGATTATTGTAACGTCATTTTGTACGTTTCTGAAGTTGATCCTATCGCTCTACATCTCCCATATGTCAATGTTCCTGTCTTATTTGTTTTCTCTACATCTCCCTAGAAAGATTCAGGCATCACAAATTTAAGTCTCTATGGTCCCTGTGATGCTCTGACCAATCTCTCTGATCTGGTCTTGAGCTCTTTTTGTGATCTAAGATGTTGGTATGATTGTTCTCCTCTTGCATGGTTGTAGAGTTTTCTTCTTAGAAAGTCCAAACCTCAAATTCTTCTTGTTTAATGTAATTAATGTATTGCAGTTTCCATTTATGACCTACGGTCTGTCTTAACAATATACAATCTAGGTTGCGATGAGTTTTACAATAATTATGACATCTCTCTATTCGTCTCTACATTATGCTCTCAACTGTGGTATGGAAGTTAGTTTTAGTGTATATGGCAGAGATGTAAACTATAACCTCAGTCTCTCGCTCATCAGTAACTCTGGCAGAGATAACCCATTCTGCAGTAGTATTGATCAATGACTCAATTGGACGAGATAGTGGTCTTTGTTTCTCTTCAATACAGTTTAACTGTTTCTGCCACTCTATCAGTCTCTCCATTTGCTTGAGGACAGGGAGATAAACTGGTGACATGAATAAAGTTGTTATCATGTGCAAAATGAGCACTGCTCATTTGCAAATTGTGTTCATTGTCTGGCAATGCAATGTCAGGAATTTTGCGTACCAGATAAATTCTTTTCAGGGACTGGATGACTATCTGCTGTGATTCAATGCAAATAATTAACTTTAATCCATCTTAAATAACAGTAAATAAGATTTTTCCCACTTAAATTCAAAATAAATCATTTCCCAAATGGTCCCATGTTCTTGATGGATAAAGGGAAATAACGGCTGTTCTTTCTGTTGTTGACTGATTGAAACACAGGGAATACAATTAGTTATCATTTTGTCTTTTGGGTGAGTGATACCTGGCCACCAGATTGATTGTTGCACCTCACACAACATTTTGTCAACCCCAAAATGTCTTTAGTCATGCTTTGGAGGAATATCAAGCTGAAACGTTTTTAGTATTATTAATATCTTATTGAATGCTAATATGTCATCAATGAAACTAATCCAGAAATTGTTGGAAGAACTTTGCAGATTTGGCAATATCTGTGGAGAGAAATAACAGCTACAAGAGCAGGTCAGAGGCTAGGAATACTGCAGCGAGTAATTCCACTCCTGACTCCCTGAAGCCTGTCCTCCACCTACAAGGCACAAGTCAGGAGTGTGATGGAATACTCCCCACTTGCCTGAATGAGTGTAGCCCCAACAGCACTCAAAAAGCTTGACACCATCCAGGACAAAGCAGCCCACTTGATTGGCACCACATCCACAAGCATCCACTCCCCCCACTAACAAACAGTAGCAGCAGTACCTACAAAATGCACTACAGAAATTTACCAAAGATGCTCAGACAGCACCTTCCAAACATACAAACACATCTAGAAAGCCAAGGACAACACAATCATCTGCAAGTTACCCTCCAAAGCATTCACCATCCTGACTTGGAAATATATCACCGTTCCTGTGCTGTCTCTGGGTCAAAATCTTGGAATTCCCTCCGTAAGTGCATTGTGGGTCAACTTACAGCAATAGACTGCAGCAGTTCAAGAAGGCAGTTCACCAACACCTTCTCAAAGGCAACTAGGGATGGGCAATAAATTTTGGCCAGCCACCAATGCCCACATCTCACGAATGGATGAAAATAAAGCAGAGTTAATGCTTTGAATCCAGTAACCCTTCCTCATAAGTCATAATGAACTGAAATACCTGAGCTAGAACTTAGAAAGATTTTTGGGTGCCTAAACTGGCATTCTTCAGACAATATTTTCAAATTTGAAGACTTTCTTTATCCCACTTTTGGACTTACCTTATCTCTCGTAACTTCTTTTCAGTAGCTAATAAGTTTTGAGTAATTAAAGATGTGAATGCTTGAACCTCATTAATGAAATCCAGGTCCTCTTGTTTACTTCTGTTTGCTGGTATTCATCTGAGTGTGTCTGCTGTTATTTGGTATGTTTAGTGTGTTTCCTGGACATATTTTGTGATTAAATCATATCTCATGAGCATTCATATGTAATGTTGAATTCTGGATGAAATCTTGACAATTCTTTTCATGTTCACAAGAATTGTAAATAGTTTATTGTCACGTTTTAATTTTGAACTGTAATCCCATTACATAACTTGAAGATTTTTCGTACACCTACAGTACAGCTTAAGCTTTTCTCTCTGCCATGTATTAATGTCATTCTTTTCTGTAATTGAGTTGGAGGCATAATAAACCAATTTAAGCTTGATGTTTTTCTGTACCTGAAAATCTATTTTCCCCCAGATCTGCAAACAATGCAACTGCTGCTACTATAGTTGTTAAATATTGATTGTAATGAGCTAAGATTTCTGAAAAGATTCAATGTTATTTATTCTTTTCAAAAGCATTTTGTTGAACCATGCAGCAACACCACTGTTGCCCTTGTTTGAAGGACTATCTCAAGGGCACAGTCACCCCTGCCAAAGGCAACCAAAATTTGTTCACTTGATTCACCATACCAAGGTAACATCGAAGTTACGTCACATTTCTGAGTGATGCAAATTATTTCCAGTTTTTATTTTCAACTGTGATTCTAATGGCTTGAACAACGTTTTCAAGCTGTATGGGCTGGCAAACTTATATTTTTCATAAAGTGGCGAGGCTGCAGTCTATAGAGTTCTCAAGTCAGTTTTGAGTCTTTGGTTATGCTTATTTTTTGTGTATCCATGTATCAATACATCACCCATGCGCACTATTACATCATCGGCCCCTTTTGGTGGGTTGGATATCCTTCTTTGGGATAGTTCAAGAGCAATCCCAAAAAGCCAAATTGTGTGATAAATAAAGGCAGAAATCTGGATGTTTATCCAGTGCTACTTGCCGGAGGCTTGGGGGCCGCTTTGCAGAACACCTACGCTCGGTTCGCAATAAATAACTGCACCTCCCAGTCGTGAACCATTTCAACTCCCCCTCCCATTCCTCAGTCGACATGTCCATCCTGGGCCTCCTGCAGTGCCACAATGATGCTACTCGAAGGTTGCAGGAACAGCAACTCATATTCCGCTTGGGAACCCCGCAGCCCAATGGTATCAATGTGGATTTCACAAGCTTCAAAATCTCCCCTCCCCCTACCGCATCCCAAAACCAGCCCAGCTCGTCCCCGCCTCCCTAACCTGTTCTTCCTCCCACCTATCCCCTCCTCCCACCTCAAGCCGCACCCTGATCTCCTACCTACTAACCTCATCCCACCCCCTTGACCTGTCAATCCTCCCTGGACTGACCTATCTCCTCCCTACCTCCCCACCTACACTCACCTTTACTGGCTCCATCCCCACCCCTTTGACCTGTCTGTTTCCTCTCCACCTATCTTCTCCTCTATCCATCTTCTATCCGCCTCCCCCTCTCTCCCTATTTATTTCAGAACCCCCTTCCCCTCCCCCATTTCTGAAGAAGGGTCTAGGCCCGAAACGTCAGCCTTCCTGCTCCTCTGATGCTGCTTGGCCTGCTGTGTTCATCCAGCTCTACACCTTGTTATCTCTACTTGCCAGAATGCATGTTTTATGTCCAGTTTGATAAATAGGGTGCACTTGACTCGATCTGTTAAACATTCATCCACCAAAGTCTTGGGTGAATCTCATTTTCCACTGCTTTTCTGAATTGAATTACGTTTATAGCGATCTATTTGGAACCACTTGATTATAGGACTCTAATCATTCCGAGCAATATATTTGGCATGGTAACCCATGAGCTAGATCTTCGTGGGAGCCTCTTTTTTTTTTCTGGCAATAACTTTGTTGTCAAGGGACATTCCTCCGCATGAGTAAACAGATTGGTACATCACCTTGTTAACCATCCTAGCCTTGAAGTTCTCTTCAACTGCTGGCTTTGTCAATACATTTTCTGTTTTTGTACAAGAACTCTTTACATACAGATCAAACTTCACATACATTCTCCTTAAGGTTTTGGAATAGATTTGTAGCTCGGGTTGTGGGTGTTGAGGTGGTTTGGCTCGCCGAGCTGGTTTGTTGTTCTGCAGACGTTTCATTACCCTGCTGGGTAACATCATCAGTACAGCCTCCGATGAAGTGCCGGTGTGTTTTCCCACCTCGTTTTTAAACTCTGGAGTCTACTCCAAAACCTTTGAGACCTATGGGCGTAACACGCTCAAATTGGCATGGAAATGGGAAAACTACGCCAAACAAGGGAGCGCAACCCACGAACAACTCTACTTCCTACGTGGATGCCTCAGGAACCAGGTATTACCACGCAGTCTGAGATACAAACCACCCATCAACAACCCACAAGCCCGCAAAACAGCAGAACAAAATGGCCACAAGATGGTAAGGGTAATGATAAACGATGCACACAACCAGCTCCACAGATACAACAGAGAAATTACGTGCCAAAAAACTTTATTCCTGGAATCTACCAATCAGGACTCGACAACGGACTTGGAACAAGCCATCAACATCATCCAACAGACCACAAGGGCCAAGAAATGATAGACCCTTCAGGACATGCTAGCCACACTTACCCACAAAAACGATAACAGCAGAGCAGACACATGGATTAGAAACCTCTCTGACAGGAAACTGATAGACACGGATAAAGCCGTTCTCACCCGAGGACTGAACTACAGGGACGCCAACAAAAGGGAATGGCTAGCTACACTGGAAGCCACACTGAGGACCAACAACATCAATGAAAAAAACACAACAAACAATAAGACAGACAGTAATCCGGACACTAACCAGAAGGAGCAAACTCAACACATTGGAAAGGCAAGCCCTGGAAGGACTGAAGAAGGACAAGAACATCACAAAACTACCCGCAGACAAAGGGCACATGACAGTGATACTGAATAAAAGGGACTACACATCCAAGGCACAGGCACTGCTCACCGACGAAAATACATACCAACCAGTACATACTGACCCGACACCGCAACTAGGCAACAAAATCCTCTACGCGCTAAAAAGACTCAAACAAACTGGACAGATCAACAAAACAGACTTCTTAAGAATGAAACGCAAAGGAACCAACACACCCCGATTCTGCGGCCTCCCAAAAGTACACAAAGCAGAAGTACACCTTAGGCCCATTGTCTCCCTACCAGGCACACCATCACACAGATTAGCCAGGGAACTACGAAGGAGACTCAGGCACCTAGTCAACAAATCACCCCACTCCATCCACTCAGCCCAAGAATTCCTCAACTCCATCAAAGACATAAGGATAGATGACAAGGAGACCATGATATCGTTTGATGTCACTGCCCTATTCACATCAATAGACATACCACTAGCAAGGGAAACAATGACAGCATTACTGGAACAAGAACACGACTCCAGTGAAACCATCTCCACAGACAACATGCTCAAACTACTGGATCTATGCCTCACCACCCACTTCACTTTCAACGGCCAAACATACAAACGAATCAACGGGACATCCATGGGATCACCTACCTCCAGGCTTATAGCCAAGGCAGTGATGCAAAGACTGGAAAGGACAGCTCTTCTGCAAATCTAACCAAAACTATGGATACACTACGTCGACGACACTTTTGTCATTAAACGGACCAAACTAGAGGAGACACACAAACTAATAAACAACACCCTCACCGGAATAAAATTCACCAGAGAGGAGGAGAAGAACAAACAACTCCCATTCCTGGACGTCATGGTAGAGGGCAAGACAAATGGGGAACTCCAAATGAAAGTACACCGTAAAGCCACACACACAGACCAGGTACTGAACTTCAATAGTAACCATCCTAACACACACAAACTAAGCTGCGTGCGAACACTATTTAAACGGGCAACAACACACTGCAGCAACATGGAACTACGCCAAGAGGAAGAAGAATACCTCTTCCAAGTGTTCAAGGATAATGGATATCCAAAAAAACTGGGTCAGAAGATACCTACACGAACAACATCAGGAAGATACTACACGCCCCAACACACTCATCACACTGCCCTACATCAGGAACACATCTGAACTAACCACAAGACTCCTACGACCACTGGGCATCAGAGTGGCACACAAACCCATATCAACCCTACGACAACTGCTCACCCGAACCAAAGACCCGCTCCCACTATGGACAGGACCAATGTCATCTACAAAATCCCCTGCAGAGACTGTGAGAAACACTACATCGGACAAACAGGAAGGAAACTAACAACAAGGGTACACGAACACCAACTGGCTACAAAAAGACACAACCAATACTCACTCATCTCAATCCACATGGATAAAGAGAACCACCACTTCGACTGGGACAACACCAAGATCCTGGGACAAGCTAAGCAGAGACAGGCACAGGAATTCCTAGAAGCCTGGTACTCTACGAAGAAAGCCATCAATAAACACATAGAGCTCGACCCCATATACATGCCATTATGAAGGAAAACCGGAAATGAGGCAATCCAGCTCAATGGACTCCAGAGTTTAAAAACCAGGTGGGAAAACACAACAACGCTTCATCGGAGGCTGCACTGATGATGTTACCCAGCATGGTAATGAAACATCTACGGAACAACAAACCAGCTCGGCGAGCCAACCAACCACAACATACATTCCCTTTGTATGGGTTTGCATCAAATTTCCTTTCCAGATTTCTCCTACTTACTTGTGTAATTCTGACATTATGTCTCAGGCACACGATGGCACAGTGGTTAACACTGCTGCCCCACAGCATCAGGCATTCAGGTTAGATTCCAGCCTCAGGCGACTGCCTGTGTGTTCAGAGATAGCAAGAACAGCAGACGCCAGAGTCAATGTCAACACAGTATGGAGCTGAAGGAAGAAAGAAATGCAAGGCAAACAGCTCTATAAAATCTATACATAAGACCACAAAAAGTAGGAACAACCCTCAAGCCTGCTCTGCCATTCAATAGGGTCATAGATGATCCGACATTTTTCATGTCCACTTTCCTGCCCTTTTCCTGTAGCCCTTGATTTTCCCTACTGATTGGGAATCTAGCTATCCCAGCCTTAAGTATGCACAACGACTCTGCCCAGCTCTCTGTGGTAAGGAATTCTAAAGACTCACACAACCCTCTCCTAGGAAGAAACTCCTCCTTATCTCAGTCTTAAATTGGCACCCTTTTTTCTGAGACTATGGCCTCTGGTCCTACACTCTCCCATGAGGGGATACATCCTCTCAGCATTTACCCTGTCAAGCCCTTTCAGAATCCTCTATGTTTCAATGAGATTAACTCTCATTCTCTTAAATTCCAATGAATAGAGTCCCAACCTTTGCTCATAAAACAATCCCTCCATACCAGGGATCATCCAAATGAATCTTCTCTGAACTTCCTCCAATGAAATTATATCTTTCTTTAAATAAGGGGATCAAAACTGCTCAGTTTTTCCAGCACCTTGTACTTTTGAAATAAGAGCTCCCTGGAACTATTGCAGGTTATCTGGTGTAAGTGTACTCACAATGCTATAAGGGAGTGACTGCCAGCATTTTGATCCAGCAATAGTGAAGGGAAGGCAACTTAGTTCCATGTCAGGATTAGGAGGAGAACTTTCAAGCCATGGAATTCCCATGTATCTGCTGCCCTTGCACTTTAAGTGGTAGAGTTCACAGACCGGTTATTGGAGGTGCCTTAGGAAGTTGATGCAGTGTTTCTTGTAGATAGTACACATTGCTACCATTGTACTTTGGTGATGGAGGGATAAATCTTTAAGGCAGGAAACTGAGTCTTAATCATCCAGGGTGCTTGTCCTCAATAGTGTTAAGCTTCTTGACTGTTGCTGAAGCTCCTTCATTCTGTCATTTGATGAATTCAATCTGAAATGTTAACTCCATTTCTCTCTATAGATGCTGATTATTTGCTAAGGTTTTCCAGCAATTTTTGTTTTTATTTCAGATTTCCAGCATTCAAGGAATTTTGATTGTTGTTTTAGCGAATGGCTTAGGGCTCTTATACATTATTGGCAATGTTTTGCTGATCCTTTCTGAGGCTGCTCCAGTTTTACTGTATTCTGACTACTCTATTTGAAAATGAATAGGCTTTTTCATCTATTTGAAGACACCTAACTGAAGATGGCATAAACAAATAAAAATTGCCTCTACTGGTCTTCTGTATAGGAAGTGTTGTTTCAATGTGTATTGTTTTCCAAATCTAGCTGGTATTGCGAAGCAATGGGCTTTTGAGTATTATATGATGTGTGAACTGCCTTGCAATGGGCTCTGTCATCTCCTTCAATATATTAAACTGAAAGATGTCATTGTCTCCCTAGCCAATTTGGAGCCAGCAATTAGATGATTAGTGTCTCTTTTGGGTGGGGTAGGCTTTGGGTTAGTATTTATTAAGTTTTGGCTTTCTAGACTTGGGACCAGCAGCCTTTTTTTCAAACAGGTTGCCTTTTCCAAAAAAAATTAGATATTCCCTTGTGAAAACCAGGTCTTAAAATGATAACTCTTCACTTACTACTACTATTTCCCACTTGCAGCACTTCTTAAAATCGACATTTTTGACTAACCTCGTGGCCCTCTGTTCTAATTCTTACCTTCTGTCCTCATACTATTTTGTGAGTTCAGTGTCTACTTCTGCTTTGAGATATTAGTATGAAACACCTTTGGACATCTTTTTATGTTAAAGGACTTATAAAAGTATACGTTGCTGTTGTTGTACAGCTTTAAAATATGTTTTAGATATTCATCCAGTCTAGCTCTTCTTTTAAAGATGTAAATAAACATTTACTAACCTTATGAAGAGCAATAAACAAAAATAAATGAATATTGAATATGTACTTAAAAGAACTTAGCCATAAATAGTGGTTAACTAAATGCCAATGTAATGAACAATTCAATTCCATACTGCATTTTTCTGCATTATTATCATTAAGTAAACATATCAACCGGATAATAGAAATTATCTGCATTATAGGTTTAGTTTGAATTTGTGCAAATAGACCTCAACCAATTCATTATAAATGCATTATATTACCTCTGGTGTTAGCTTGATGACGTAAAGTCTAACGGCTTCTCAATCTTTAAATCAGATCAAAAATTTCAATTAACCTACATTTTTCAAATTTACTTTTGCAATGTCTCTGATGTGTTCTTTTGTGACTTGAATATCTGTATATTCCTGTGATATAATTTAAATATTTACTTATATTTGTTCTTTATGGCACAGCATTAAACACAATATTTGCACTTTTTTTTCTGATCTCATCAGTAATTACGTTTTAACGACATGATGAATGCATATTTTAGTTCGATCTCAGCACCTTTTGTATTTTATATATAGTTTTGTATGCAAATGCTTTGCATTTCTAACGTTATATTACATTTTCTTCTCATTCTTGGAATCTGGGGATCATTGACAAGACTGCAATTTACTGTTCATCCCTATTTTCCCGTAACTGGCTTGAAAGTAAGTTAAAGTTAACCATGTTCCAAAAGGAAAGTTTCCTATATCTGTGCCATTCCTGAGACCATCCTGCGGTCAATTAGGCATAGAATCATACAGCATCAACAGATGCTATTCAGACCATCATCCCATGTGTACAAGCTCTTGGAAAGAACTATCCAGTTAGTCTCACATTCATGCTCTTTTTCTGCAGATCTGCAAATTTCACCTTTTTAAGTATATGTGATTTTCTTTTCTGAAAATTGTTCTTGAATGCAATATATTATAATGTTAAACTAATTTCTGCTTGAATTTCTTGCCAATGATCTTAATTCTGTGATCTATAGTTAGCAACCATTCTGCTTATGTGAGCGATTTGTCTTCATCACTTCCATCTAAAACCCACATAATTTTTATTGTCACATGTATGTCTTACCTTCGTCTCTAAAGATTTCATGTGCTATGTGTACCCAGTGTTGTGATTCTGCTCGGTAGTTAGTCTGCTGTGGGTCCTCAAGCTGCATTCTCAAATTAGTTGGTTTGCTGAATTGCCTTGTCATGAGTTTCATTGTTTTATTTGAAATAACCCATGGAGTTAACTGATCCCAAATGGATGACTGATTATGAAACCATTATCGCTAACATGACATTGACCTCTAGCAAATGTCTCCATAGATCTTTCTTGTTCTGAGGTGAGCAAACTTGTACCACTTGTACCAGGACTGCAAGTATTGCATTCCTGAGCTTTTATAGCACCAATTCCTTCCAAACATCCCCAGTGACAAAAACAAATTCAATCCATTTAGCACTGCTGAGAGAAAGATAACAGTTTCTTCAATAATCTCAAAATGTATTTCTCAGATGTCAATGATGTCTTTGCCTTATAACTTTCCAAGTATTCTCTCCTTTAAAATCCATATCCAGGTAGCAGTTAAGAGTCAATCACTTCACTGTAGGTTTGGAATCATGGACTAGATGAGATAAGGATAGCAGATTTCCTTCCCTAACAGACATTAGTGAACCAGATAGTTTTTTCCTGACAGTTTCCACAGTCATCATTAGACTCTTAATTTCAGACTTTTTAAATTGACTTCAAAGTCCACCATGGCAGGAGTTGAACCCACATCCCCAGACTCTCAGAATTTAATCAATCATTTAGTGATAATACCACTAGGCCATTGTCTCCACTTTATGAGAGGGCTAAGAGAAGATAGACAGTAAAGTTGTTGGGACCGCGTCTATGTTGGGACCACCACCAGCCATGATGTTCTTGAATGGTGGAGAAATCTTACAGAACCAAACAGCCTAATTCCACTCCTAATCCCAAATTCCTATGTTATAGTATTTGACTGACGCTGGCCAAAGGATATTTTGAAAGTGTTATTCTATCAATTGTTAATTATACATTGCTGGCCCAGGGGCATTTTATAAAGATGGCATGTGGTACACGGATCACTGGAGGACTATAATCAGTGGCAATCTCAACAGAAGTAAAACGTAATTTTACAATGTCTTCTTTTAAATCAAACAATGCATATCAAATATCAAGATATATTAAAATAAAATTGATGTATATAACTTAGTTTTTAAAATTTCAAAGGCTTTCATTCAGACAGCATCTGTCCATACTTCAGGATGTCCCAGAACACCATATGGCTAGTCACGTGATTTTATTTGATGTGTGGAGACCGTTGTAAATGTGAAAACATGCTAGTTTGCACAAAGTAAACTCACACAAACTGCAAGAGATAAATGGCCAAATTATCTATTTTATGTTAACTTGAAGACCAATCCCCAAAGAGAGGAATGTCAATGAAAAATGCTTCAGTTTTCTCGTAAAGTGGCTCCAGTGACATTCAGACTAGTTTGTCCGCAGGAGGAGTGGGGCTTGAAACATAAATTGAGATTTCCGCAGTTTATGGTTGGCGGATAACCAGGATGCACCTGTAGAGGAATACTAGGGTGAAATAAAACCAGTACTATCGCAATTGCAGCTCATCCACATTCTGGTCCAATGTTTACAAAATTGTCATGAGTGAAATCATTGGGAGATTGGACTGCAGAGGATCGGGTGTTGAGTATGTTTTACTCAGTAAACTGTTAATTGAGTCTCAAAGCACAATGAGCTGATGAAAATCCTAATATGTTCCTGTTTTCCTTGCAATTATTTACAGAAATGTATGCATGAATAATAGAGCATTTTACAGAAGAGGAAAAGGAGGAACCTGGTGATCTAGATTTCTGAGCTAGCCATGCAGATAATACCTTTGTCTTTTTGACCAGACTTGCTGTGATAATAATATAGAACCGGAGAAAGAATGAAGATTGGCTTGCCCAATGTTCCCTTTAAGCTGTGCACATGTGCAGCCACTGTTAGGTTCCACAGGTGGCAAACAATGTTGGCATGCCAGTGGGGATTCACTGCCATACAGCGATTCCATCTGCAACCGGAAAGAAAACGCCAGGGAATGCCGTTTGGGTCAGGAACATCAGAACTAAGAAAAGAAATACATTTAAACAAATTAATCTTAATGGCTTCCAATTTATAAAAGCAATTTGAGAAATAATTTCATCTATGTGTCCACCCCTTAACAGGCACTGCAGACAAGTTACATTACCTTACAGCATCATTTCAAGAAATATATCCCATTAATTATTTTAAATAATGTGCAAAACTATGACTTTTTTTGCATTTTCATTCTTACTTAAAAGAACTCTCTTCATTGATAAGTGCTTATGGGTTCTCAACAATGCTTCAGTTAAAGAATTTTCTTTAACCCTTGTCCTGTATCCATAGTTAAGTTAAAGGAAATTTTAAAAAAATGGCAGAGATATACAATGAACTGGCTACTTGTATCACCCATTTTATGCTATCACAAAAAAATCTATCTATCTATTCAATGACCATCATGTTACTTGGTTAATGTTGTAGAACAGAGAGACCTAGAGGTTCAGGTACATAATTCTTTGAAGTTTGAATCACATATAGATACGGTGGATAAGAAAGAGGTTAGCATGCTTGTCTTCCTTGATCAGACCTTTGAGCATAGGATTTGGGGTGTTATCTTGAGACAATACAGGACGTTGGTGAGCCTTCTTCTGGAATACTGTGTCCAGTTCTGGTTTCCCTGTTATAGGAAGGATATTGTTAAGCTGCAGAGAAAAGATTTACGAGGATGTTGCTGGGAACAGAAGGTTTGAGTTATAAGGAGAGGCTGGGACTTTTTTCATTGGAGCATAGGAGGTTGAGAGATGATCTTATAGAGGTTTATCAAATCATGAAGGGTCCAGGTAAATGGTAGGTGTCCTTTCCCTAGGGTGGGGAATTTCAAGACTAGGGGACATATTTTCAAGGTGAGAACAAAAAGATTTAAAAAAGACATGGGGGAGGGGCAACTTTTTTTTATGCAGAGAGTGGTTTATGTGGAATGAACTTCCAACGGAAATGGTGAATACAAGTACAGTCACAACGTTTAAAAGACAATTGGATTGTTTGGAGGGATATGGGTTAAGTGCAGGCAGGTGAGACTAGTTTAGTTTGGGACTATGGTTGGCATGGACTCCAAGATGGAGGATGGGAAAAATACTGTGGCTGTAAGAGCTGCTCCTTTTTTGAGCTATTTTCAGTGTTGGAGCTGATTTCCTCGAATTTTAGGAGATGTAATTACTGTTTTATAAGCTGTGCATTTTTTGGAATTTTGAGGAAAAAATTATCAAAACAACGGCACTTTAAAATGGAGGAAGGAAGGGAGACAAAGACAGTAACCGCATGGGAAGTGATTCAAATGGAGAAAGAAACCTACACTGCTGTCTAATCCAGCAGTGAACCTGCACAGCTATTGCCTTGGTTGAAGGTGATAGGGGAAAGATTTAAAAGGGATCTAAGGGGCAACTTCTCACACAGAGGGTGGTGCATGTATGAAATGAGCTGCCAGAGGAAGTGGCGGAGGCTGGTACAATTACAACATTCAAAAGCCATCTGAATGGGTATGTGATTAGGAAGGGTTTAGAGGGATATGGGCTAAATGCTGGCAAATGGGCCTGGATTTATCTAGGATACTTGGTTAGATTGGACGAGTTGGACCGAAGGGTCTGTTTCTGTATTGTATATCTCTATGACTCTATGACTCTACTCACAGTTACAGGGCTGAGAATTTGTATTAATTCCTTTTGCAGTGTGGTGTGGCCATCTCTAGGATGGATGAATTAGCATATGTTCCAAAAATGATGAATGTGTATCAGATTACTGTTAGGATAGGACAGTTGTTGGAGAACAAGCACAGCAAGAGGGCATGAGTGGCTGTGTCCTTTAGAGACTGAGGGCAGGACCTGAGAGGAAAGGGCAAGGAACAGTGAAAATTGCCGCAGTGAGCTAATTTTTCATCTGTGAAGAAAGACTGGCAAAGAGTGGAAAGAAAATAAAATAAAGACACAGAAACAGTCTGTGGAGCACATTGATTTTTTAAATAATATTTAATTGTGTAGAGATGAATGATTACATTCCAGGAGTAACCATGTTTTTATGTAGAAACAACAATGGAAAATGCTGGACAAAACTCAGCAGATCAAGCAGCATCTGTGCAGAGAAAGCAAAATTAACATTTCGGGTCCAGTAGCCCTTTTCCAGAACTGGTTATAGCTAGGAAAAGGTTGGTATCAATGCTGAAGAGGGGTTTGGAAAGAGGGGAGTAGTAAATGATAGGTGGAGATGAAGTCCTGAGAGAGAGAACAATAGTTGGGCAGAAAAAGGATTGTGTAATGGTTAGCCTTGGAGAATCAACAGGGAACCATTAGTAGCCAACAATGAGTTGGTTGTGGTAGCAGCCCATGCAATGACAAGGATACAAAAAATTACCCTGAGCTTCATGTTCCCTGACCAACAGCTCTGTCCCGGGCTAACTACAGTGTTCCCATGAAGCTCACTGCAAGCTGGAAAAACAACATCTCATTTCCTGCTTGGGGACCCTGAAGCCTTCAAGACTTGATATCAAGTTCAATAATTTTAGGGCCTGAGCTCCTTCTGCCATGTCTTTACCCAACCCCCACACACCAGTGTGTGTCATCACATGGGCGGCTACAATAACCAAAGCATTGTTTTTATGTTTTTAAATAGCTTCTATTGAGTTCTATATTCTTTTGATAACAATAGTTGCAGTTTAAGCATTGTATTAAATTAACTACAAGTTACAATATATGTCATATATGTGGATAGTGGGAACTGCCGATGCTGGAGAATCTGAGATAACAAGGTGTAGACCTGGATGAACACAGCAGGCCAAGCAGCATCAGAGGATCAGGAAGGCTCTGAAGAAGGGTCCAGACCCGAAGCATCAGCTTTCCTGCTCCTCTGCTGCTGCTTGGCCTCATCCAGCTCTACACCTTGTAATGTCATATTTGTGACATTTTTACAGAATGAATTGTGTAAATGATTAATTGATTAACTAGGCTTATGAGAGTTAGATAGATAACATCAAAGTATTTCTCTTGGTTTATTCATTTTTTTATTCATGGGATGTGGGCATCACTGGCTGGACCAGGATTTATTGCCAATCCCTAATTGCTCAGAGTTAAGAAGCAACCACATTGTTGCGGGTCTGGAGCCACAGACCAAATAAGGATGGCAGCTTCCCTTCCTCAAAGGGCGTTCATGATCCAGATGTGTTTTTTTCCAACAATCTGCAATTGTGTCATCATTAGATTAATTCCGGATTTTTCTTGAATTCAAGTGTCACTGTCTACCACAGCATGATATGAACCCAGGTCCCCAGAGTGTTACCTAGGTCTCTGGCTAAATAGTCTAAAGATAATACCATGGCTACCCCATGATTTGAGGTGATGTAATCAAAACCTAGTGCCGTTAAAAAATTAAATACTACATAAACATATGAAATTTACACTTTTGTAATTGAAATATAGTTAATTGTGATAATATGTAGAGCCATATATAGTTTTACACTTTAGGTGTTTTGGTTTTCTGTCAGTTTATCTTTGACTTCTAAGCAGTTCAAATCGCTCTCAGCCCTGGGTTCTGGACACTGGAATTATTAATCAGGATGCAATGAACAGGGAGCAGACAGATGTTTGAGGGAAAAGTAATCTCTGTATTTATTGATATACAACTACGACCTCATTCTCACTGATCTGCTGTAAATGCATCTGTCCATCACAGAATTGGTAAGAGTGGCCACAATTTCTGCAAAGATAGATTGCTGCATTCGGAGATTCTTGGATAGCCTTGTAACATGAAGCCCTTGTCCAGGAATCTCTAGTGCAGTAATTAACAAAAGTAATCATTAATCCAATCAGAGTCAATTTCTGACTATGATCAGAATATCTGTTGTAATATGTCCAATTCTGGTTCCCAAGTTTTGGACAATTTTCAAGACTTTGTACAGGGGACAAAGGAGGGGGCCTACAATTATATCGGCCATGCTGGGTTTTAGTTATGTTCAGGCACTACAGGCCTGAAACAGGGGCTGTTTGCCTTGGAGGTGAGAAGGTTACAAGAAGCTCCAATAATGGTACATAAATTAAGAGACCATTTTCTGTGGAAAAGAAGGAAACAATTTTTTTTTCCATTGACAGGAGATTGTCACCAAAGGACACAGATTTATGATAATTGGCAAAGGAGTGAAGGGGAGATGAGGAGAAATACAACAGATGCAAAAAATAGACACACATTAAAGAGAATTACTGCAATGAGATGACTGGTGCTGAATAGCTAAGCTGATGGTGCTGTGATACAATCAAAACCAAATCTGACGTTTGGGAAGGTTGTAACCGACTGAATAAAACACAACCAGCAGAATTTTCGAGGTGGAGACATAATTTGCTTGCACAAGTGCCAAACGCAGACATGCACAAAGGAGGGGAATAATGCCACATTTTCCATTCAGTTCTCAGAGGCTGAATATTATAGGGGCCTGAATGATATAGGCTACGACAAGATTTCTAGCACAATCATGAGAGATCTATCTTAACATAAAGAGTAAGTCATTGCATCTTTCAAAATGCAAGAAGAGAAAGGAATAATATCAATGGCATGGTTGTGAAAGATTGAATGGGGTTCAGGGTTAGGTCCAATTATTTCGGATCGAGATGAGGAGAAAGTTCTTCCTTTGTAAATTTTTTAATTCTCTGCCTCAGAGGGTTGTGGATCCTTAATGGTGAATGCTGGGATAGATAGATTTTTTTTTTACTCTGTCAGGTAATCAACAAAAATGGGGAAGAGGTGGGAAAGTTGAGTTGAAACCAAAGATCTGCCATGATCATATTGAATGGCGGATCAATTTTGATGAGCCACATGGTCTGCTGCAGCCTCTATTTTGTATGTTTCTGTGCTCTTATGTTCAAAGGGTATAATAGGTATGGGCCTGTGCCTTTAGGTCTGCGACACGATAGGCTCTGGATAGGGAACTCTCTCCACAATACCCTCTTACAAGTTGGAACCAGATCACTTCCCAGTGCATGGCAGTGGTTAGGAGTATGTCTGGTAGACCAGCCAATGCACTCAGGATCTCAGTGTGCATCCTCACCCATGTGCGTCATTCCTCTTGCCCATTGTTCCATCAAGGTCTTTGTATTGTCTGAAACTTCAGCCTCCAGCAACCTAGCACAAGCTAACCCTTTCCTTGACCCATTCGTATCCAGTGACCAACCCAATACCAGCTTCTGCACAATGCCCATCTCAAAGCCAGTGGCTATGAGTATCAGATCAAGTATGGTTCATCAGACATGGAAGTATTGCTGGACATGGTGGTCTACAATAAGGACTTCCTCTTCCTTCAAGTCCAGTAGTAGAAGTCACAACACCAACCTCGTGTGAGGTTACCAGTTAAAGCAGTCTCTGTTAGCTAGAGGCATGGCTAATGATGTAATAAGACGATCAATGTGCTCCTCTACACTGCCACATAATTGCCACCAGGCAAATGCAAGGTGATGCATTTTGGAAGATCCAATTCAAGAGCGAACTGTGTGGTAAATGGAAAAGCCCTGGGGAAAATTGATGCACAGAGAGATCTGGGTGTTCAGGTCCATTGTACCCTGAAGGTGGCAACGCAGGTGGATAGAGTGGTCAAGAAGGCATACGGCATGCTTTCATTCATCGGATGGGGTATTGAGTACAAGAGTTGGCAGGTCATGTTACAGTTGTATAGGACTTTGGTTCGACCACATTTGGAATGTCGCCACATTACCAAAAGGATGTGGATGCTTTGGAGAGGGTGCAGAGGAGGTTCACAAGGATGTTGCCTGGTATGGAGGGCGCTAGCTATGAAGAGAGATTGAGTAGATTAGGATTATTTACATTAGAAAGACGGAGGTTGAGGGGGGACCTGATTGAAGTCTACAAAATCATGAGAGGTATAGACAGGGTGGATAGCAAGAAGCTTTTTCTCAGAGTGGGGGACTCAATTACTAGGGGTCACGATTTCAAGGTGAGAGGGGCAAAGTTTAAGGGAGATATGCATGGAAAGCTCTTTACGCAGAGGGTGGTGGGTGCCTGGAATGCTTTGCCAGCGGAGGTGGTAGAGGCAGGCACAATAGCGTCATTTAAGATTTATCTAGACAGATACATGAATGGGCAGAGAGCAGAGGGATACAGATCCTTAGAAAATAGGCAACAGTTTTAGATAGAGGATCTGGATTGGCGCAGGCTTGGAGAGCTGAAGGGCCTGTTCCTGTGCTGTAATTTTCTTTGTTCTTTGTTCTTTATTTTCTCTCTGATACAGCAAGCTCGCTCTGTTCCTACCACTGTACCCAACTTCCAGTAAGGCTCATTGTCTACCATCCTCACAATTATCTGCAACATCTTCCCCACTCACTCTCATCCTTCCCAACCGACAACATTACGAACTCTGTGCTGCCTACTCACTCATCTGGGACAATCCCTTATCACACAGAAAGGAATAGCTGTGCCACCACTTCCATCTCCTGTAATACCTGCCTTTCTCTCATTACAGGATGAAAGCAGCTCTTAATAAGGCAGAAAGAGTCAACACAGATGGTAAACCAACTGATATTCAGTTTCTCACCTCTCATGTAGAGAGCATCATCACTTCAGCCACCAGAGTGGTCTGGTATTAGAATTTATTCTTGACTTACGATGCCAGGACCCCTGACTGACAGCTATCCTCTTGGACTGGACTGAGAGCTGCTAACGACAAATGACAAGCTTCATGTCTTTGAGTCTGTCCTGAATGACACAGCTTAACAGAAGTAATATGAGCCAGGTATCTCTCGCTGGAGGGGCAAAGCGCACAGAGGTAAGGCAATACAGTACAAAGCAGAGATGTGATGAGCATCCAGGTAGTCTCAGAGTGAGTAAGTGCTGTGACAGTGAGTGAAGAGCCCAGAGATTCGACTTGGTCCAGTCCATGAGCATGAACGCACAGTATTCCACGAGGGTTTTTAGATGCTGGCACATATCAGATTCCACTCTCCATGGATGAGGGATGCATTCATCGAGTGCCAATTGCGCATGCCCTGAGGTGTTATTGACTGGTGTACAACCTACAGGTCCTTTGGACCAAGCAGTGAACTGTCATCACCAGCTGCCTGCTCTGAAGTTCATGTTGAGATTCCTTAAAGTCTAGCTTGTTTGGCTCATTTGATAAGATAGGAAGCTGAATGTGAATGTGATGAGTTTGTCCATTAACAAAGCGTTAAACAAGAAAATTTCCCTCTGAACTGTCAACTTGCTCCTGTCTAGCGCTATAGAGTGAAAGGCTGGTTAAATTTACCCTGACTAACCTTGACCAGTTTGCAGTAACACCTTTTTAACTCAGGCACATGATGAAGTGAAATAGACAAATGGGACAAGCATCAGGGAAAGGGCCAGCACAACTTTGTTGAACACTTTATCAAACAAACTAGACAATAATTTTCAGACTCTACTACTGTGCCTTAATTAAACTCTATCAAAATCTGTCATTCTCTTCACAGGACTCTTCGGTAAACAGTCTGAAATCTTCTAAGGAAACAGTGCCAAATCTACACTAGCTACCTACCACTGATATGCACTTCTGTGGATTCGTTGCACCTTATCGACAGGTTCCTATCATTGTATTTGAAGTGTTTGTCTGAAAGGATTGGCGGCACCTGTTCAATAAGGCTGGCACAAACTGTTCCTCTCTTTTTGAGGTTTGTCCTTGTCGGTAGGAGATGGAGGTGCGGCTTGAGGTGGGAGGAGGGGATAGGTGGGAGGAAGAACAGATTAGGGAGGCAGGGACGAGCTGGACTGGTTTTGGGATGCGGTAGGGGGAGGGGAGATTTTGAAACTTGTGAAATCCACATTGATACCTGTCACCTTCCTAACTCCCTACCTACACTCACCTTTACTGGCTCCATCCCCGCCTCTTCGACCTGTTTGTTTCCTCTCCACCTATCCTCTCCTCTCCTCTATCCCTCTTCTATCCGCCTCCCACTCTCTCCCTATTTATTTCAGAACCCCCTTCCCCTCCCCCTTTTCTGATGAAGAGTCTAGGCCCGAAACGTCAGCCTCTCTGCTCCTATGATGCTGCTTGGCCTGCTGTGTTCATCCAGCCCTGCACCTTGTTGCCTCTCTTTTTGAGGATTGGCTGATGTTTCAGGACCTGCAGCCATCGATTTGGACTTCCTCTCTTGTCTAGGGCTGGTTCTGGTCTTTGGGTCGTCTCATTGAAGTGGTCTCTTTGAAGATGCCACTAAGAGCAAAAAGCATATGCTGCAGCTCCAGGTTGCCCCTCTTATCCCCCTCTTCGTGGCCCTTCTCGAAGATTCGATGGTCTGGTGCCTGATGGGAGCATCGGGCAGGGGCAGAATGATCCAATCAGTTGACTACACTCCATGTTTGGAAGTCACAGAACTTTGGTTTTGAACCTTCAACTGTCATGTGCTGTCCTTGTCATTCTATGATGTTAGCCTCCGACTGAGCTGAGCACCACCTAGTTTGTGTAACATCCTTCCAACAAAGCAGCTTCACTGGAGGCAGAAACTATGGTTCATTCTGAAACAATGTGGTCATTAGCACTTGGCTAGGTAGTTCCACGCCTGTCTGGTTTTGACAGGGAGTTGATTGTCCAAGCTCTGGCTACGTGAATAATGTCTGTTCCTGCACTGCATTTTGCCCTTTGCAGAGTCCAGCTTGGTTTAAATTGGGCTTCCACATTTCAAGTATTTATTCATTCAAGATGTAACAGTCCTGGAGGTCATGGGTCACCTGACCACACAAGCAAAAAACTTGCCATGCCACATAGCAAAAGCATTAAAGATAGTACAAGATACTGCTGGTGTCAATATTGGCATTGCCAGATGTGTCATATTGTTCTACCACAAATCTCACCACAGCTCACATTAGAGTGAAGGTGTTTGGCTGCCTGTCTTTCTTCATCAGTTACCCGTTTATTTATGAAGCAAAAATTCTTTCTTTCTTCAATTAGCTGAAATTCTGTCAGAATACACTGGAATGCCTCTTCATGTTCAGATAGGCACCACAGTGGTTAGCGCTGCTGCCTCACAGTGTCAGGGACCCTGGTCTGATTCCAGCCTCGGGTGACTGTCTGTGTGGAGTTTGCACATTCTCCCCATGTCTGCGTGGGTTTCTTCCGGGTGCTCCTGTTTCCTCCCACAGTCCAAAGATGTGCAGGTTAGGTGGATTGGCCATGCTAAATTGCTCATAGTATCCAGGGTCGTGCAGGCTAGGTGGATTGGCCATGCAGAGGGCCAATGCAGAGTTACAGGAAAAGGGAAGGGGTCCCTCTGGGTGGGATGCTCTTCGGAGGGACAGAATGGACTCAATGGGCTGCATTATAAGGATTCTATGATTGCTCGTGGTGCTGGTATACAAAGGTTCTGTAGTGCAGTGTGATATCTCTCTTATTTTTGTCCAGCTTGTCTCTTTGTCTCCTTGGTGCTACAATTAAGATTGCTATTTTCTTTCTTTTTAAAGTTGCCTTCTTTCAAAAGAAAGCTGAGAAGTGCCAGTGTGTGGCATTTGCATCAAAAACAGGGTGTTACATACACATCTTTTCCATGTTTTGCCCTGTTTCCAAAGGATGCAAAATAGTCAAATCAGCCAATGAGCTTCCATAAGTAAAGCCTTAATGATATTAAGAATTTCTTTTTCCTGTCATTGTGAGCTGCATTTCATTTGAAAATCACTCTTCTGAATCAAAGCTGCTTTTGCTCATTGTTAATTTATTGTTCTGCTATTTTTATGAAATATTGTACACACTTTGGGTCACCTATTTTGTTTTCTCTCTATGCGAAAGTGCACTCACAGCTGTTCCTCCATTGTAGTCACTGTGCTTCAGTACAGTGCAGCCATCAGTGGTGGTTGTTAAACATAAGTTTCATCTCTGAACTCAGACAGATATGGCGGACAGTTAGGGAAGGAACTCTTCACAAATGCACTGCTCCATCTTCTTGCCCACCGCTTCATTTCAGAGGTGTGACCTCCAGGGAGGAGATAACTGTGCCCCACGAGTTTTGGTGAGGTTCTTAAAGGAAGGGAGCTAAGTAGAAAGCTGAGAGAAAATTGCGCAGAATTGAACAGTTGAAGGATATTCTGCCAGTGGTATGGCGAAGTGAGATGATCGATTATGCAGGAAGTTGCACTCAAAGGAACTGAGTAAAGGATTTTATACAAGTGGAGGAAGTTCCAGAGAAATATAACTTATTAATTTCAGGAACTGAACTCAGCTTCTACAATACCTGCAATTAATAACAAGAGTCGACATTATCCATAAATTTATTAATCAGTTTGTTACTATCGTTGTAAGGTCCAATTCCAAATGACAAATATAAAACTTGATGAAATATTTAAAACTTCTGAAATCCTGTGCTAATCTTGTAGATTCACATACACCTTCTTCTGCTTGGCTTGTCGTGCATCTTCACTCTATTTAGGTTCATTTTTAATATGTTAAGAAGATTTATTGACTGTTTCTCACTGAAGACTTAATTAGTCCGACATCCCTGCACCGATGTTCTATCATTCTTTACAGCCAAAGTGCAGCACTGAAGCAATGTACAAAGCCATAGAAATCCATTGACACAGGAGTCGAGCTACAAGGCATAAGCCTCAATTATCTTGTAGGCTATATTTAGGGTTGAATTGCTTTTAAATCAACGGCACTTCCTAATGTTGTATTCCCAAAATAATTGGCATTTGCAGGAACATTTCATTAGTTTGTGTCAGGTCACCCATAGGATGATGACAAGGGACTTTGGTCAAGTCTCATCTCAGATCTACCAGGCTTATATTCTGAAGCAGTAATCAAGTAGCAACATTGACACTATCTGCACTTTCCTCCAGTGGGCTTACCTCGCCAAGATATCAGTGGGCACTGTCAGTGCTAACAGCAGTTCACAGGCTTGCTTGAAAGATGTTGACGCCAGACCATAAGACAACTGTCACCACAAACTTGAGTATATAATCACTTCCTGTCAGAAATTGCACATCTATTCAACGAGAACCCAGAAGAAACTCCTGAAGCCCTCTTCAATAATGGAATGCTCTTAGGTCAAACAAGCTGTAAAAATGCTGCACGAACCCTAACATTACAAATCATGATGTGCAATTACCGCATAAACATGCAGAATCATAGAATCTCTACAGTGTTCAAGTAGGCCATTTGGCTCATCAAGTCACACTGATCCTCCGAAGAGCATCCCAAAAAAGTCCATCCCATCCCCAAAACCCTGTACGGTTAGCCCACACGTCCTAGCACGTCAAACCTGTGCATCTTTAGATTCTGGGAGGGAGCCAGAGCATCTGGAGGAGATCCATGCAGACATAGGGAAACGTGCAAACTCCACACAGACAGTCACCCAAGGCTGGAATTGAACCTGTGTCCCTGGCACTGTGAGGCGGCACTAACTACTGAGTTGCCCCAATTCAAAAAATTGAGGGCGTCATCTTTCCTTTCCTAATCCTGTCCCTATTCCCCTATCAGCCTCAACAACTTGTTTTATCCATGTGTAATTTCTGCCCCATTTCCAACCTCCCTTCCTTTCTCTACTTACAATACAAGCATTTGATACCCATACCCAATAGCCATTAAGAAACTGATGACAAAGACCAGTCTTGAACTGCTGCAGTTCACGGTGGTGGTAGGGGGGGGAGAGAACAAGAGGACAGACTGGATTGGGGGCAGGTGGTGATGGCCATAGGTACTACAGTTTTGTTCCAGCTTTCCAGTCTAACAGTAATGAAGGAATAGTTATAGAGTTCTAAATGCACAAAGCGTTTTGATTAAAATTATTGAGATAATCACAGAAATAGAGATGAATGGAGATGATTTAGAGGTGATTACTGAGACATGGTTGCAGGGAGACCAGGTTTGGGAATTGTATATTCAAAGCTGATCAATGTTTCAGAAAGAAAGGCAGGAAGGAAAAGAGAACGGTGTAGGTTTGTCAGTAAAGGAGGAGATCAGTGCTGTAGGGAGAGATGATGTAGGCACTGGAGATCAAGATGTAAAATTTTAATGTAAATGTACAAGATGTTCTGAGGAAGGGTCACTGGACCCGAAACGTTAACTCTGTTTTCTCCTCCACAGATGCTGCCAGACCTGCTGAGCTTTTCCAGCAACTTTGTTTTTGTTCCTGATTTACAGCATCTGCAGTTCTTTTGGTTTTTATTTAAGATGTAAAATTGTTCTGGGTAGAAATAAGAAATAGTAAGGGAAAGAAGTCCCTGGTGGGAGTAATTTATAGGGCCACAGTGGTAGTTCCACAGCAGGGCACAGTATAAATCAGGAAATACTTCAGGGTAATAAGAAAGATACAATAGTAATCATTGGTGATTTTAATATGCATATAGACTAGATTAACTAAATTGACAAGATTCTCCTTAAGAGAGATAGAATCCCTACAGTGGGGAAGTAGGCCATTTGACCTATCAAGTCCACACTAACCCTCCAAAAAGCATCCCACCCATCACTTATCCTATAACCCCACATCTAGCATGGCTAACTCAGCTAATCTACGCATCCCTGGACACAATAGACAATTCAGCATGGCCAATTTACATAACCTGCGCATCTTTGGACTCTGAAAGGAAACTAGAGCACGAAGAGAAAACCCATGCAGGTACAGGGAAAATGTACAAACTCCACGCAGTCACTGACCCAAGAGTGGAATTAAACCCAGATGCCTGGTGCTGTGAGGCAGCAGTGCTAACCACTGAGCTACCATGATGTACAGTCAATGGATTAAAAATTGTTTCTTGGTGAATATAATGGGAAACCTTCCAGGGAACTGGCTGTTCTGGATTTGATATTGAGTAATGATTAATTAATCACCTCATAGTAAAAGGATCACCTAGGGAAGAGTGATCATAGCATGTTGGAATTTCAAATTCAGTTGGAGGGTGAGGAATTGGAGTCCCGCACGAGCATTTTGGATTAAAGTTGATTGCATAGACATGAGGACCGATTAAGCCCTAGTGAACTTGGCAGGAAGACTAAAAGGAAGGATGGCAGTTTAAGAAGTGAAAGATAACAAATACAAAAACTAAGGCAAACCATCTTGAAAATTCCAATGGCAATCTGGAATAGATTGGGGAACTTTTAAAAATTTTAATGATTCACAACTTTTAAAGCAAAGGTTTTCTGAAATGATAATTAAAAGAACAAATATAAGTTTTGAAAGAAAACTATCAATAAATATTTTAAAAAAGATAAAAGCTTCTATATAAAAGGGAGGAGAGTATCTAAAGTAATGTTGGTCCATTGAATGATGACACTGGGGAGTTTATAGTGGGGAACACAGATATCATGAAGGCACTAAATCAATATTGTGATTCAGTTTTCACGATGGAGGGAATCAGTACCATGCCAATAATAACAGGTAATGCAGATATTATAGAAAGGGAGCAACTTACAACAATCATCATCACTAGGAAGAAAGTACTGAGAAAACTATTGAGATTGAAGGAGGACAAATCCCCAGGGCCTGATGACCTACATCTTCAGGGTCTTAAAAGAAGCAGCAAACGAGATAGTGGATCCACTGGTTCTGATATTCCAAAAATTCCCCAGATGGAAAGAAAATATTTCAAAATGAATATGGAAAGATTAGGCGAATGAGATAATATTTGGCAGACGGAATTTTAAGTGGATAAATGTGAGGTTATCCATTTTGTTCAGAGGACAAGAAAGGCAAAGTATAATGAATCACAGAAACCTAGTATGCAGGTGCACAAAGCAATAAGAAAGGCCATGCAATTTATGCATAAGGACACTTAGATGCCTCTGCACCAAAGAACCCTGAAGTTTCACTTCAATTAGATAATTAGTTGTCTTTCTGTTCTTCCGACTAAACTCCATTTGCCAAATTTTGACATTTATTGCTAAAGGAATAGATAAAAGTAGGGAAATGTTACTACAACTGGACAAGGATTAATGAGACTATGCTCGGAGTATTACGCACAGTTTTGGTCCCCTTACTTGAGGAGGAGTGTATTTGCAGCGGAAGTTGTTCAGAGGAGGTTCATTTGATTGATTCTAGAGGTGAAGGGATTGTCTTTTAAAAACCTCTCTCTCAAAATCTGCCCTGTCTCACATGCATAAGCAACGTTCAACTATCCAACTGCAGAAGCTGCGACAGCTGCTGAAGTCAGGCTTTAAGTTTTTGAAAGCCGTAAACTTCAGAAAGGGAACATAGAAATGAACAACAAAACTTCTTTCTCTCTTTACCTGCAGCGCAAGTCTGTTCACTGGCCCTTCTCATGCTGTGATTTCAATGGCACACTGGGCACATTCTAGTCTACAGAAACCTAGTAATATAACACAGGTTAGGGTTAATCTCGTTTTATATATTCCTGGAAAGTAAAACAGCAAAAACTGTCTGCAAGTGGTGACTCTGCCAAGGAGAAGGTATGGTTGGAGCATAGTCAGGCCCATCATTATCTCAAGTCATTCTCACTCCGACTGGAATTTTTTTAAACACATCTAGTTGTTTCATTCCTTCATTCTCACACAAAACCTTTGCCAGGCAGCAACTCTTCTGTCTCTGTAGCAGTCCTCTTTTAAAAATTTATATTTCAGAATTAACAGTTAAAAACACACAGTACTTTGGGGTTCGGACCCATAATAATAGACTTCATTCTTGCCAACTCTACCAATGCCCTTATATCCTTTTGCAGCCTCTTTGCATCTACCTCAGACCATATGTTGAGTCATTTAACTGGACAGTCAGTTTGCTGCTAACTTTTCTTTTGGGGAAATGAGCTGTCTGCCCCATGTTTTTCACCTTTGATCTCATTGTATGGTGCAAAGGCTCAACTGGCTAATGTCTACTCCAATGTTCCTGCATTAATAGGAAGTGATTTAATTCTGTTTAGACATTACTTCTAAGAGATCTCGATTTTAATCACAAGCCTCTCTATACTTCCTCCTCTAATATCTCTCAAGTTACCAGCAATGTGGATTGAGGTCTTTAAAATACCAGTGAATGTAATCTCAACCATTTCAGTCTGGTCTTTTCAAGGGCAGGCCTACACAGTAATGGCACTCAAATGTAATTAAGGGAATTAAAAATATGGATCTGTGCTGCTTAGGAGCACTTCTGCCTGCTTTTCAATTACTTGCCACACCTCTCCAACTGCTGAAACATTTGCTAATATACTGAAGTGCTCATTAAAGAATTGGTGCAGTCACAAAAGGTCACAGAGGGCATTGTGTTGCTTACGCTCCATTGCAAGGCTGTGTTCTGCCTTGGTCTACGCAATCACAAGATAAATGGAATATGAAAGTGGGGCTGAACACTTTCTAATGGTTTCATTCATTTGGATCAATCTTAAAGCTATTGCAGGCAGCGCCTCTGAGGGAATAAAATGTCAATGAAATTGAGTGGCATAATGCAGTTAAAGCTGCATTAGTTTCCATTTGTGAGAAGCCGCGTTCATTACTTTGTGTGCTACCCATTCAGCATTACTGAATTAGAGAGGAGCACCCAGGTATAACCCTCTGTGCACACACGGGGGCCTTCATACGTGACAATGATCATGTTGTGACAGCAGATTGGGGATCAGTGTCTCTCTTTATTATTCTTTAAACAATGAGTATAACGAGACAAAATGGGCACTGTGCTGGGGCTAGTTTAATGGGGCCACTCACCATGTTGAAGGTGAATTATTAAGACAATGGTTTGCAGAACTGCTTTTATATGTTGTTGGTGCATTTTGGAAGGAAAGACCAGTTTACTAGGAATAGGTGCAGCATCCCTCGATCTGGAAAGAAGGAGACAGCATGGGAGGGAAGAGAAGGGCAGCTCTCGACAAAAGGGCCCATTCTCAAAAGGTGCTCCAGCAGCAGCACACATCCAGGAATAAAACAGCAGCCGTGCTTGAGACTAAGTTGTGGCACTTCCTTCATACTGTACTGGCTCCTCAAAGAAGGATAGCAACAGTTGTCCCGGGGACCATGAAGATGGCCTTTGCCTGAATTTTCAACACAGTGGATTCTTCCTGGCAGCAACAGGCAACATCAGTATCTTCGTGCCATCCAAAGATGCAGCAGGGAGATCACAGTGGTCTGTACATGAGGAGATGGGACTTTGTCCTCATCTGTATGAGTAAGAAAGAGCAGGGTGAAAGTGCATGTGGGTTTTTTAAATCATTCATGGGATGCGGTTGGCTAACATTTATTGCCTATCCCTAGTTGCCCTTGGGAAAGTGGTGGTGAGCTGCCTTGTTGAATCACAGCAATATATTCACTGTATGTAGACCCACAATGCTGTTCTGGAGGGAGTTCCAGGTTTCTGACCCAGGAATACTGAAAGAACGGTGGTATATTTCCAAGTTGGGATGGTGTGCGACTTGGAGGAGAAGTTACACGTGGTGGTTTTCCCATGTGTCCTTGCCAACCAGAAGGTAGTGGCCAGGATAGCAAGCTTCCCAATGGTGTCAGGTTGTATTCTCTGCCTTCTGATAATGGTCCTTTTCTTGAACCACTGCATTTCTTGTTCTGATAGTTACAGATATTTAGATTAGACAAGGAATTACAGGATCGAATGTTATTTGTCCAGATCTTAAAGATAATGATGGGCCTGACTATGCTCCAACCATACCTTCTCCTTGGCAGAGTCACCACTTGCAGACATTTTTTGCTGTTTTACTTTCCAGGAATATATAAAACGAGATTAACCCTAACCTGTGTTATATTATTAGGTTTCTGTAGACTAGAATGTGCCCAGTGTGCCATTGAAATCACAGCATGAGAAGGATAAAGTTGATGTCTTTATCCTTTGATATGAAAGAGATGGGATGGGAAATATCTTCAAAGCAAACGTGGTAAGTTATAATAGTGCATCCTGTTGCTTGCACAGTGTGGAGCTAATTAACATCTGCAAAAGGCAGGAGCGAAGATATTGAGTGCAGTGAGAGGCCTACTTTGACTGAGTTGGTAGTGCACCCAACTCTATACCAGAGCATCCAAGTTCATGTCCTACTACAGGACATGTTGACCACAGATGAAAGACCATTAGATATAGGAACAGCAGTCGGCCGTTTGGCCCCTCGGGTCTACTTCACCATTCAATAGGATCGTGGCTCATTCGACACTCCTCACATCCACTTTCCTGTCATTTCCCATAACCCCCAATTCCCCATCTGATCAAAAATCTATCTCAACCTTAAATATACTCAAGAATTCTGCCCCCACAGCTTTCTGCGGTAAGAAGTTAGAGAACATAGAACATAGAACATTACAGCGCAGTACAGGCCCTTCAGCCCTCGATGTTGCGCCGACCTGTGAAACCAATCTGAAGCCCATCTAACCTAAACTATTCCATTATCATCCATATGTTTATCCAATGACCATTTAAATGCCCTTAAAGTGGGCGAGTCTACTATTTTTGCAGGCAGGGCATTCCACGCCCTTTCTACTCTCTGAGTAAAGAACCTACCTCTGACATCTGTCCTATATCTATCACCCCTCAATTTAAAGCTATGTCCCCTCGTGCTAGCCATCACCATCCGAGGAAAAAGGCTCCCACTGTCCACCCTATCTAATCCTCTGATGATCTTGTATGTCTCTATCAAGTCACCTCTTAACCTTCTTCTATCTAACGAAAACAGCCTCAAAACCCTCAGCCTTTCCTCATAAGACCTTCCCTCCATACCAGGCAACATCCTGGTAAATCTCCTCTGCACCCTTTCCAATGCTTCCACATCCTTCCTATAATGCGGTGACCAGAACTGTACACAATACTCCAAATGCGGCCGCACCAGAGTTTTGTACAGCTGCAACATGACCTCATGAGAGACTCACAACCCTCTGAGAGAAGAAATTCCTCCTCATCTCAGTCATCTCAGCCCCATCTATTCTGAGAATATGCCTTTTGGCCATTGACTCTCCCATGAGAGAAGATGCGTGACCTGACCGAACAGATTGACAGTCCATCTGCCAAAACTTTTAACATGCCCATGGCTAACTATAAAGGAGTGAGATATTTTTGACCAGCTGTGTTTGATGTGGAATATATCTCAAACTACAACCATTTGTTCCTTTCTAAAATGGAGACACATCTACTCTCCCTTATATAGTCTGTCTAGTTTTGGACAGAAGAAGAGGTCTATTAACAAAAAGTTATTTTCTCTGCAATGGTTGAACTACTTAATTGTTGCATATATAACCACCCGAATAATTTGTGCGCATTCCATCACACAACTAATTTCACCCATTAAGAAGAAGCGTTAAGAACAAGCCCTTGTAACTGTGGTGTTGATGTAGGTAGACCAATGATTCTGGACAATGTTGATCATTAAAAAGTTGAACCTGAAGAAATTAGTAAAGTTATTGCAATTGAAGGTCTGCGAAAGATGCCTGGCTGATGCTTACATTACATGGCATGCGTCTAAATTTGTTGTCTAAATTCTGCTTCATTATTGAAGGGGTTGTGAAGGAAACTGAATTCTATGAATCCTCTAAACAATTTCACTCTGCTGTATGTTTGGTTCACATAATGATGAGAGATTATCAAGTTTTCATAGGTAAGAATAATAACTAATTTATTACATATCCAGGAGAACTTTACAGCCTTACAGAAGCATGACAAACTCTTTTGAAGTTATGATGCTTCTCTCTCTAAGCGTTACTTACATTGTTCCAAATATTAACCCCTTCAAACACTTATATTCCACTCTCCTGATCTTGTGATAGAATGAAAATGATTGTTGAAACCGCTGAAGCGCTTGAAGTCAGAGTGATGCCACAAGGACTCCAGCAGTGAAGCCCACAGACAATAATAATTGTATCAGGTATGATTCCAGCCTTTTCCAGTTAACTCCTGTGGTCGTTGAAATTGTTAAAACTCTTTACTGTTAAACTTGAGACAATATTATCATGAAACAGTGAATTGCAAGCCGCTAAGAAAGCGAGGGCACTGAAAATAGAGTCACCTTCGGACGCATAATAACAAACCAAAAACTCAAGCAGGAAGAGCAGGAAAGCCCAGCAGAATGGAGGATAAATATTTGAGGTAGCTGTATTTGAGCAGAGAGCCTGCCTATGCGCTCCCACTCCATTCCCCCGACTCCAATTGGCGTGGTGTGGAGGGGAGCCTTCGGACTTGATATCTCTCCAGCCTGCCACAAAATTGCCACCTCCACAGAGTTCACTGTGTGGCCCATTTCTGAGACTGACCTGAGAATCTTCCGTGGCAATGGGAATGCATTTCCTTACTCTTTCCTGACCTCTAATCTTACCACCATATAATTGGGAAAATCCAAGTCATGGTGTCTGCCAATGTATAGTATAGTCTGAGGAACACCTCAGCTTGTGTTACCATGCCTTGTGACTTAGCTGTGAAAGATACTGTTAAGAACAAGATGCATATTTATGAGACAGTCATACAGAAGAAAACTTATATAAGAAACATTTGTATGAATAGATGTGGCATTGATTGGGAAATGATTAGTACTATCACTGGCTAACATTTTCAGCACAAGTTTGGCGGTGAACACGTCTTCTGTTTGAGATTAATTTGCATTCAATGGTCAACACTCATGCAGCAAGTTGATTAATCTCTACACTCCAATTCTACATCAGAAATGACTCTGGTATTTACTGTTTTATCAACTAGTTCAGCAATACACTTTCAATTCTATCACATAAAAGACCCCATTCACAAAGGTTTCAGTGTGTTTCTGACTTTTTCATTTGACTCTGTTAGTTCTGAAATGCTGTGATAGTGGCATTCTGTGTTTTGGATGCCATAGCAGATCAGGAAATCGGGTCCAAATCATTGTTTTCATCTATTCTTGGATGGGTAAAGAATTGACAAATTACTCAAAGGTACTGAGATGAAAAGGTTATCTATTCACTTACATTGTCATTTCAGTGCTTCGCATGAGACTAGGGAGAATTGATTGATATCTGCTGAAACTAGACTATCAGATAAAACTCAATTTGCTATCTATTTGATTGAATGCAAATCCCTGCGGAATGAGATGCTTGCACCAAGTTTTTGTTTTACCTGACAGATGCCATAATACCCTATAGCTATCATTTAATTAAATTTGAGATAAAAGGAGGTTCAGAAATCATTGTCACAGTTAAATCCCAGTGTAACATTTAGAATTTCATACTTATACATGTCTGACATATTCTTATACACAGCATTCCTAGTAAGGGAATAACCATTTTGGCACAATATCTCTTTTGCTTATCAGGAACATTATTGAAGATGCATGCATAGGCATTCTTTGTTTACCACAGTAACAGCTGCAGCACAATAAAAAGTAGCAATACATTGTTTGAAGCTCTGATATCAGTACTTTTATTTCTTTGAATCAGAGGATGCCACATCATGGACAACAACCATTTGATTTAGCAGTCTGCCCTGTTGCTTTACCCTTGTGGGTAACCTAAAGTAATCCCACTCACCAGATTGCACCTATAACCTTAATGTTTCTCATTTTCATGTCTAATTCCCTATCATTTAACATTATAAATATTACTTTATATTTAGTGTTAGATGTGACTCAGTTGGTAACAATCCTGCCTCTAAGTCAAAGGTTCCCAGTTTCAGTCCCAATCCAGCATGGAGCATAAAAATCAAGGCTGAAGTTTCTGAGGGAGAACTGCTGTTAAACGATGGCCCTCCCTGCCCTCTTAGGTAAACATAAAGGGTTCTAGGGCTTGTTTTGGAGAAGCACAAGGGAGTTGGCCTGGGTATCCTGGATAATACTTCACAAAAACAAATCCTCTAGGCATTGAATGGTTGTCTGTGATAGTTTGCTGTGTGCAAATTGTCTGCCTATTTTATTTATATATGTTTATCATGTATTTCCTACATCACAACTCTGGATACATCTTAAAAGTGCTTCATTGTCTGTAGAGGAGCTTTGAATATCATGTGGTCATGAAAAGTGCTATATTAATACAAGTTATCATCTTTCTTCTTAACAATTTAAACATCCCCATGAAAAGGATGCTACTCTAACCCCCTCCCTTTAATTTTTTTATGCCATTATTTCAAAGTTGTGTCATAGTTATTGTTTTATCAGCCAGTGAAAACAATTCACCACTATTTTGGGCTTTAAGTTATTTACAAATGCTCAATTGCAAGACATATTGATCAATTGACCCATTTGGGGAGGGATAGCAATGCACTTTTTGAAAGAATTCCTGGAGTATTTGCTTTTCTTGGAGTTAGTCGAGGAGCTATTTGTCAACTTTGTGGACTTCCAAACCAAGGAAGCTTTCAGATCAGTGTTTATTTTTTAACATGACAAATTTAGCTGTGAGTTAGAAAGCAATATGTTGAAAAATGTATGAATTAGATACAGTCGACATGCTGAACAGAACAGTCCCTTGGTCACTGTCCTTCTCTTCCAGACCTTGGTTCCTGCCAAGACGAAAATCGTTTTCCATCTGCAAAACCTTTTATTCCCATCAACCTTCTCTATTGAGCATCATTTTGTCATCCTGATTTGACAATTTACTGTTAAAGTGGATGGAAGCCCAAATAATTGCTGTTCTGAGGAAGGGTCACCGGACCCGAAATGTTAACTCTGATTTTTTTATTCACAGATGCTGCCAGACCTGCTGACCTTTTCCAGCAACTTCTGTTTTCGTTTCTGATTTACAGCATCAGCAGTTCATTTGGTTTTTAATTGCTCCATTTTTGAGTTACTGCTTTTTTCTAAAACTCAAGTGTGCTGAAATATTCATTTGTTTTTCAAATTGGCATTATTTTCTAATCCGTTGCAATGATAATCTATTGTACAACCTCACGCAATTGTATAGGTAAGTACCCAGTTTAAGTTTACGTTGAAGTTTAACCAAGTTCCAATATGAAATAATCATGGAAGACAAGGCTAACTAAGGATACTCAAATGGATAACTAAGTGGTCATTTCCCATACACTATTGGTAAACGTAGCACAGAGGCATGTGATGATGTGACAAATCAATACTCTCCTTTCCCCAATCAAACAAGTTCAGTTGAATTGGCATCAAAAACACTAAGGTACATCAAAACAAAGAAAGTCATGAACAATGTAAACAATGTTATCTATTAGTAGCTACTGAAACTAAGTGTCACACTATTGCTTATCCTTGAACTCGAGAAGAACCACAGAAGGAACAGTTTTATTCAGGTTCTCTGACACCATTCAACTCTTTACTTCCACTTCCATGCCTAATTCCTGCACACCCCTCAACCACCACCACACAAGCCTGAGGTATTAATTTACAATGTTGTTCTCAGTTCTCTTTGAGGTCACATACAATGTATGTGCCCCATAAGCATATGTTGGAAGGTCAGCCCACGGATGGAGAGAGATAACAACTCCTCTGCGCAAATGGTTCATGGGCCTTATGGTAGTGAAAATCAATCAGGGAAGAAAAAACTGAATGAAGAGATAACCCTTTGGTGGTCAAACTATTGAAATTCCTTGAAGAGGAAAATGATGAACTGAAATGTTGTCTTTCATCTGGTTGAGTTCCTCTTGATGCTCAACTTTAAGCTTTTCCAAAGCATTTCTCATCTCTAGAAACTCAATAATTCTATTGACTGAAAAAGGTTTTGAGTGTTTTCATGGCTTGCTGACGAAACTCCAGCTCTCATTTATCACATAGAACCACAGGTTTATTACAGAACAGAAGGAAGCTGTACAGCCAATTGTTACTGCAGTGGCTCTCTAAGCACTTTTCTTAATGCCATTCTCCTGGCTTTTCTCCGTAACCCTGCTCCTTCCCCAGAAAGAGCTGTTTGAGTGCTTCAGTTGTGCACTTCCATCGCTCTCAAGCAGTGCATTTCAAACTGTAATCAATAGCCGTGTGAGAAAGCTTTTTCTCATGTTGCCTTTGCTTCTTTTGTCGATTACTGTAAGTCTTCAGGAATATTTGTTCTTTAATCGCTGAGGCTTTTGTAATACTGTCAATAGCTGTTTAATTTCTATGAGATAGGGGGTCTGCCCCAATTCTTGTCCTGATCCTTCCATCAGAGGTTTCTCCCTGTTTACTCTCTCCAGACCTCTCATGGCATTAACTAATTCTGTTAGATCAAAATTCTTTCTCCAAGAAGAACTGTCCTAACCTTTTGAAATATCTCCAGGAGTTGATTGTTTTCTCAATAGGATTTCAAGATTATCCTAGTGTTGGAATCTCCTGAAGCTCACAGGTAGGTAACATCCTTGTAATCCTTCCCCATCTACAGTGATTTGCTGCCAGTTCTGGTGAGCCAAACTGTATAAACTTTGATCATTTTGCAATATCTTATTATATCTCTTCCCCATTGTCAAAAATAGGACAACCCAGTAGCTGTTTTACTATGTACTGACTATTTATAGGAGCAGTACACATGTGGGGAAGACAACATTTGTGGAGGGTGTTTCAGAGATAGTAGGAACTGCAGACCGCTTTGCGGAACACCTACGCTCGGTTCGCACTAAACAACTGCAATTCCCAGTCGCAAACCATTTCAACTCCCCCTCCCATTCCTCAGACGACATGTCCATCTTGGGCCTCCCGCAATGATGCCACCCAAAGGTTGCAGGAACAACACCTCATATTCCGCTTGGGAATCCTGCAGCCCAACGGTATTAATGTGGACTTCACAAGCTTCAAAATCTCCCCACCCCCTACGGCATCCCAAAACCAGCCAAGCTTGTCCCTGTCTCCCTAACCTATCCTTCCTCCCACCTATCCCCTCCTCCCACCTCAAGCCGCACCCCCATCTCCTACCTACTAACCTCATCCTGCCCCCTTGACCTGTCCATCCTCCATGGACTGACCTATCCCCTCCCTAACTCCCCACCTACACTCACCTTTACTGGCTCCATCCCCGCCTCTTCGACCTGTCTGTCTCCTCTCCACCTATCTTCTCCTCTATCCATCTTCTATCCGCCTCCCCCTCTCTCCCTATTTATTTCAGAACTCCCTTCCCCTCCCCCATTTCTGAAGAAGGGTCTAGGCCCGAAACGTCAGCTTTCCTGCTCCTCTGATGCTGCTTGGCCTGCTGTGTTCATCCAGCTCTCACCTTGTTATTTGTGGAGGGTGTGTAGGATTGGACAAAATCCCCATCATCTAAAATACTGCACAAGACCCTGGACTTTTCTAACATCTAAAATACTGGACAGAATCCTGAACTCAGTCTGCAACAAATATACAACAGAGCCAACAGAATGGAGAGTGTTGTCTGGGGCTATTGTTCAGCATGGAATTCCAATTTACACCTCCGCTCTGAAAGAACAATCAACCAAACCTGAGAAAAACAAAAGTTGCTGGAAAAGCTCAGCAAGTCTGGCAGCATCTGTGAAGAAAAAAATCAGAATTAACGTTTCGGGTCCGTTGTCCCTTCTGATTCACAGCATCCGCAGTCCTTTCAGATTTTATTTAACCAAACCCAACACTCTGTCCCAGAACTAGCTTTTACACCTCAGACCACCCAGCACTGACAGCATGAGGGCCTGCACAGATGCCAAACTTTCAACTCCAGTCAAAATATGTTCACACATACTGTTAACTATTGGGAAGCCAACTGACTTCAAAGAGACCACCAGTAACACAATGGCAACACAGATTTGAGGGGAGATAACTGGGTATACAGAGCGTATAACTGCTAGCCCTGATCAGACCTGAGGGTGAGCCTTTTCAACAACAAACAGGTTCCCCACAGGCTTCGGGCCCCAATAAGCAGCTACGGAACTAAAGAGGCTGAACAGAGAAGCTGAAATCAGGAAGACAAACCAAGGGCACCATTGCAACAAAGGACATCCGAGAGGGGGGATGCCAACCAAGCGCTATCCGAACAAGAGCTTCCAGACACGGGCCTGTTCCAAACCAAGAGAACCGACGGCAAGGACCTCAACAGCCAACTGTACTTCAAAATCACATTTTCCTTAGTGGTGAGTTTAAAGCGCTGAGGCCCAAAATTTCCAACCTAGATAACAGGGACGGAAAGGTGGGTGGTGACATTACAGGGACCCCAGAGGTAGGAAGCCTGATTGATTTCTGTAATTAAAATTACTGTTTAGCTTCTAATAGCATTTAACTTGTGTTTAACTTAACAGTGTATTTCATTACTGTGTCCTCTGTATAACTGATAGTGTTAATCTTACTGTTTAGTGGTTTTTGCCTGTATTTCTTGTATTCTTCTTACATTTTTTGTATTCAAATAAACACAGAGATTCTTTTGCCCTGAAACACCTGTCCATTGCCTTCTCCATTTCAAATTCCCAAAGTAAGTCCAGTGTTTAGGATCAGGGATCAGGGTGGGGAGAGCGTGGGATGTGGTGATTTGAGCCAACTAAAATCAGCAAATTACTGTTTGCAAACCAGAAACCTACAGGTGCTTGTGAGGCATTGTTCTGAGACAGTCAAAGGCTGAATTGTGAGCGTGTGTGTTGGCTGTACACATGGAGCTGTGAGGTGTAAATCAAAACACAAATTATTGGATAAAGTCAGCAGGACTGGCAGCATCTGTAGAGAGAAAGCAGAGTCAATGTTTTAGGTCCAGCGACCTTTCTTCAGAATTTCTCCAGCAAATTCTGTCTTTTGTTTTAGATTTCCAGCTTCTGCAGTTCTTCGCTTTTTGTTACGTGAATGTGAATGTTGGCTGTTCCCCTGGGGATGTGAGGTGCCTGCAGGAAAAGATCTACAAAAAGTGTCTTTTGAGTGATGCTGCACAGGATGATGCTGGGAAAAACAAAATTTGCGAGCAGACATTAGGCCTTATGCATTCACCCTTCCAGACCCCTGGAGATCTAGGTCTTTGAGTGGGGAAGCTGTTTATCAGAAGCTTGTTGCTGACTTCCCTAGACACTTCCACCCATGCTTGCAAGATTGAAGAGACTGTCTTCTCCCTACTTATGGTAGCCTTCCCATGTATCCTCTCCATTCCTGTATAATGTCTAAGGTCCGGAAAGAGTTAATCTTGAAGTTGCATGAAACTCCACCCATACCGATATCATGTAGACTTTGGCAAATCAGGCATGCTTGCTTGAGATCCTGATGGGGTCGAAAGTGACAGACTTGGATCCTGACAATCTTTGTTAAACACAAAGTTACCTTCAGAAGCTAAAATCTAAAACCTATATTTTGTCCATTTTCAGCTCCAAGTTTCCAAATAAAAATGATATGTTTCAAACCTACGCCACACCATCTCTGCATTAGTTTAGGTCCCACCTGTCTCAGAGCTGTTTCATGTCATGTCCAGGCAGGTTATTTAAAAATGATTTTAGAAAGGAGCTTCGTACCTCATCACCCAGAGCTCTATATGACAGCTAGAACTTCAGAAATCCATGTGCAGCCGGTCTGAGTCTTTCCATAATTCTCTGAATTAGAAATTCTTGCTTTGACAGAATTGACAGCAAGAAACAAGCCTGGAGGAAACCGAATGAAAACAAAATCGAATGAAGTGAGGGCTGGAGTTGTACTCAAAAAACACTGACTCATAACGCAGGATTTCTCCAACCAATTTAAATTGAATCCTACAAAGCAGTTCATTCCAAAATATGGGTTGAAATTATACTGACTTCCTCTCTTCAACAGTTTAAGTAAATGCTTTAAGGCACAGTAATGCAGCATGGAAAGGAATCTGGTAAGTGTGTCCTCAATAAGAACAAAGTCGAGGAAAGATTGGACATCTTTATGTATTGACAAAATGAGGATGATTTCGGAACAGATTTCCTCCACAAATTACCTGCGTATATTTTTGAGATTGAGTTGAGAGAGTTTCTGTGGAAAATTGAATGGGATTCTGTAGCAGAGGTAGCACAGTTAATAAGAAACCTGATAGGAAATTCTATCCATCTCAACAGAGCATCTGGCAGCAATTTCTTTACAAGTTTTCAGAAGAAATGATTACCGCAAGCTGGAGCTGCAAAGGGATAGAAAGATCAATGTTGTGCATTGCTCTGGGTTAATGCTAACTCATACTCTGCTGCAAGTAGCTATTATTGAACTTTATTTACATTGTGAGAGGAAGGATGGGAATGATATAACGCTTGTTTTCACCTCTCCACCCCGTCAAAACATTAATTATTCTTTAAAAAGACTGTGGCGACCTTAACTTTGACTTTAACTACCGACTCCACTTAATGATTGGGACTGTCACATGGGTCGATGTGTCGTAATCAAAGAGCCTGACTCACTTGCCTCTACTGGTGCATTCTGAAATAGCAAGATGAGGTAATGCCAGTGTACGGGTTGAAAAAGGAGCTTTTGAGATTCTTCCTTTGTGCATACTGCAATTGTGAGAGTGGGATGATTCAAATTGTGATTGCTGCTGAGTGTTCCCGCAGACAGGGTTTTGCAGAATCACTGTTAGCGTGTAGACTTGAGGATCTGATCATCCAATTGAAATTGTAAAAGTCACATGTTGACATGTACAAACTTTTACCCATTTAATAAAACAAATAAACCAATGTTATTTACAATTTCAGTGTCTTGTCTTTCAACTGATGGCTGAGACTCTTTTGCTCTAAACATTTTAATACTCATTAAAACTGGCAAAAATTGGCACTCACCAAGAATCATAGACTAAAGGTATTAGCTGAGTGGTTACAATGGCAAAAGCCAATGTAGGGCTGGGTGATTCATTTATGGGAAACAGAGGTAGTATGCAAGAACGTATGAAGAATACAATCTTACAATGCACAGAAAAATTTGCCCGTTGAAGAACTCCAAACATTAGAGAACAAGTTCTAGATAAGAGTTCTACCAGATTTAAAATGTTCACTCTGTTTCTTATAGAGTTGTACAGCACAGAAACAGACCCTTCAGTCCAACTCATCCATGCTGACAAGATATCCTGAATAAATCTAGTCCTATTTGCCAGCATTTGGCCCATATCCCTCTAAACCCTTCCTATTCAAGTACCCATCCAAATGCCTCTTAAATGTTGTAATTGTACCAACCTCCACCACTTCCTCTGGCAGCTCATTCCATACATGCACCATCTTCTGTGTGAAAAAGTTACCCCTTAGGTCCCTTTTATATCTTTCCTCTCTCACCTTAAACCTCTAGTTTTGGACTCCCCTACTCTGAGAAAAAGACCTTGACTATTCACTCTCTCCATGCCCCTCATAATTTTATAAACCTCAGCCTCCAACGCTCCAGGGAAAATAGTCCCAGCCTATTCAGCCTCTCCCTATAGCTCAAACCCTCCAACCCTGGCAACTTCCTTGTAAACCTTTTCTGCACCCTTTCAAGTTTAAAAACATCTTTCTGATAGCAGTGAGATTCTTCACAGATGCTGCCAGAACTGCTGAACTTTTCCAACATTCTCTGTGTTTGTTTCAGATTCCAGCATCTGCAGTATTTTGCCTTTATTACAGAATAAATGTCTGGGGAGAGAAAGCTGGCTTCATGGATGATTAAGTAGACAGCAAGGTGAGGAAGCCAGCAAAAGGTCCAGACTTCTAGCGTATAGTGCATACTAATTCTGAGCAATGAGGTGGCAAAGTCATCCAGGATGAGGATCAAGGCAGCCTTGAGTTGAAGCAGTTAAGAAAGAGAAAGAGGAACTCCATGGGAAAGAAATCATTGACCTGTATCTCTGGATCCATGGTCTCGGGAGAGATACTGATGGCACCATCTTTATGTTATGTCAGAAGAGTTACACTGGTGCAATGCTATGGAACAATACAAACAAATTCTTGGTGAATGTAAATGAGAAAATGATACCCTCATGTCTGAACTTCAGGACGTTCCATAGGGAACATATTAGTGAGCAAAAGGCAAGGACAGTTCACTCATCTTTTGATCTCAAAGCATTTAATTCAGAAGAACAGTTGAAAAGTGCTTTGTTCACATGGGGAACCCATTATGGATTTGGCTCCATACCTGGAATAAAATTCCACTGATGAAGAGACACCAGATTTGGAATAGCCAGTTTCGCCTCTGTTAGGATGGGATAATGAAGGAAGTGATAAATCTGGTGTCTATGTTAGACACTCCTGGTGCTTGTGTAGAACTTGCAGCTGCTCCAGTGGTGGTTTATGATACCTCAGGTGTGCCTGCCTAGGTAGCACTTGCTTACATCAATTCTCTGACTCCTCCAGTGGCCCCTGATGTTAATTATTCCTCCCAAGTGTCCTCCAAATCTGCATCCACTTCCATCGCAGCATTGTCACAAACACCTATCAGAGTATGCAGAGTGGAATGGTAAGTGAGGAGCAACACACACTCCTCTTTCCTGAGCCTTCACATAGGCTTGATTAGGGTATAAAGAATAATCAAAAATGAGGTGATCCCTTTGAGGTGAATGGAAAATCAGGAGTTTATAGGTGATCATACTCTGTGTCGGAAGATCAGGATTTAAAAGATTCTTTTAACTACCTGTAATAGGAAAAGCACATAACCTGATATCTAAAACTTACAGATATCTGGAAAAGTTATAAGTGAGATATTGCATGCTCTTGGGATTGGGAATATATATTGGAATGAACCAATTAATGAAATCAAACAAAGCCTTGGAGATTCGTATCACATACTTTGTAATGGATGGTATGATCTATATCAGATGTCTCAGCAGGCAACTGTCATGTGACAAAATTAATTGGATAGGTTCCAACCATTTGAATATTTGATACACTGTGCAGCAGAAGATAAAAGACAATGAGAACAATCTTTTTTAATGCACACAAAATGTCCACCTAAAGTAGTGTCCTTACGTGTGGACGAGGAGGCTTGGCTTCAATTCCTTTCTGTTGCAGTGTTGTGTAATAACCTTACCGAATAGGTCCATTCGAAAATGTCCCACTGGAAAAAAATGTTTAATAAAATAATAGATACTCAAAACTTGTCACACTTTCCCTAACGATAAGACACTCCAGCAGGATGAGATGATAGCAACAGTAACGAACATACACATGTCAATATTCCAGTAGGGAACATGTTATATGATGCATGCATGGTATGCACAAATCAGTTCAGAAGATACAATACAGTATGACATGGGCATCTTCTGTACCTTAGGCTTTCTTTTTACATTTGTTTAATCACATTTTTTAAAAATTTTGACATTTTCTTCAAGTTTTCTTCTATTCTTTTCTCTGAAAACGCTGGCGATCAAACATTGGACCTACAATGGGCAAAATGGTGAACATAATGTTTTGGTATGGTTAAACAAATTCACAAACGGCAAAGAGGCAGCTGGCAGGGCTTTACTACCTATGAATTAGCAGAAGGAGATGGGAGTAACAAAAATGCTAGAATAATGTGATGCACTTGAATCATAGAATCCCTACAGTGTGGAAACAGGCCCTTCAGCCCAACAAGTCCACACCAACCCTCAGAACACTCACTCAAACTCATCCCCCTATAACCCACCTAATCTACACATCCCTGAACACTACAGGCAATTTAGCATGGCCAATCCACCTAGCCTGCACATCTTTGGACTGTGGGAGGAAACCAGAGCACCCAGAGGAAACCCACGCAGAGAATGTGCAAACTCCACACAGATAGTCACCCGAGGGTGGAATTGAACACAGGTCCCTGGCGCCATGAGGCAGCAGTGCTAAACACTGTGCCACCATACTTGTGTACTACAACAGCAATTGTCCGTGAAAAGGTGCAGGAAAGTGCCATTATTCCATTTTTGCAAAGAACAAAGCTTGTACATACCATCCTCCCAAACAGAAAAATGTTTAGCTGGAGTGGCTAATTTTGAAATTCCTTTCTATCTTTCCTAGTGAGGATGATTGCAGGCAATTGGAGACCATCAACAGATCTCCTTATTCCTTTGTTAAGTAATATTTGATAGTGAATAAAGTGACCTGCACATTTGAGAAAAATCCAATTTCTCATTAACAAAAGCAATGACTATAAATTGCTGGAAAATCTCGGCTGTTCTGAAGAAGGGTCACTGAACCCAAAACGCTAACTCTGATTTTTCCCCGCAGATGCTGCCAGATCTGCTGAGATTTTCCAGCAATTTCTGTTTTTGTTTCTGATTTCTAGTATCCACAGTTCTTTCAGTTTTTTCTCATTAACAAGCTGTTGTAAGGCAAGGCAGCTTCAAGACAAATTCACTGATTCACTGATGGTAATTGAAGGTTTGCTATCCATTATCGAAAATTGAATTATGAAACCCTGTTCTCCTGTGGTGTGAGATTAACGCATCCTTATGTGAAGAAATCCCAATCAGTGCTAAGTGCTTCATCATAATAGAGTTTTCTCACAAATGTAGACGATTCCTATCAGGCAGGAAAATAAGTATGTTTTCACTTTTAAAAATCAGAGCTATACAGAACAGATAGTCATAGAGATGTACAGCATGGAAACAGATCCTTCTGCCCAACTTGTCCATGCCGACCAGGTATCCTTGGTAAATCTAGTCCCATTTGCTAGCTTTTGGCCCATATCCCACTAAGCCCTTCCTATTCACATACCCATCCAGATGCCTTTTAAATGTTGTAATTGTACCAGCCTCCACCACTTCCTCTGCCAGTTCATTCCATACACGCACCACCCTCTGCATGAAAAACTTTCTCTGTAGGCCCCTTTTAAACCTTCCCCCTCTCCCTTAAACCTATGCCCTCTAGTTTTGGACTCCCCCACCCTGGGAAAAAAGACTTTGATTATTCACCCTCTCCATGCCCCCCATGATTTTATACACCTCTGTAAAGTCACCTCTCGTTCTCCAATGCTCCATAGAAAATAGCCCGAGTCTGTTGAGCCTCTCCCTATAGCTAAAACCCTCCAACCCTGTCAACATCCTTGTAAATCTTTTCTGAACCCTTTCAAGTTTCACAACATCCTTCCTACAGCGGGGAGTCCAGAATTGTACACAGTGTTCCAAAAGTGGCCTAACCAATGTCCTGTACAGCCGCAAAATGACCTCCCAACTCCTATATTCAATGCACTAACCAATAAAGGCATATTTACCACACAAGGGTTTCCCGATGCTCCCACAATATTTCACAAGCAAAAGACAGCAATTCAGAACCATTTTCCCAGACCCGATTATATGTTACAGTAAATGATTGCATACTTGGGACAAATGATTCCGTGAGGAAATTTTTTTTAATTGGACAATGTGCAAATGTTCCTGACACGATCAAGTCTGAAAGTTAATCCACAATAAGCTCAGCTGTCAGAAGAACAGGTGACCTACCTGGAATTTGTAAGGGGAGCTGGTGCAGACTCTCACAAAATAGAGGTTGTTTAGAACTGATCTCTTTCCTCAGCCAAAGGTCAGTTATCAAGGAAACTTCATCTCAAATTTTGTTGAGATGGCAAAGCCCTCATGTTTGACTGGAAACCATGTCCGTACAAAAGCCATAATAAAAATTAAACATGTCTGCTTTGAGAGTCTAATTGTGCTGGACCCTAAGCTACCCCAGGCTCTTTTCGCAGAACAATGATGAAGTGCTAAGCTTTGCCAGGCATATGCTGGTAAACTGGAACAAATTGTATGTGCATCACGTATCCTGCAAAGGTGAACAGGATACCCATTCTGCATGCAAATGTCCCATCTCCTAGCTACTTTGTGCAGGATGAAACACTTTACATGCATCACAGGCTTGCACAGGTAAACTACACTCATTACATGCATCACTGAATCTTAAAAAAAAAGCCTGGAGATCCTGTAACCTCATCATAAAGGCTGAATATGTGGTCTTTGAAGTTACTGCACAGAGACATCAATATACCCACAAAAAAGGATCAACACAGCTGTCTACCTGACTGGATTGCGAGGAAGATTCTCATAAATATCTGTTACCTCTAATTTACTTTGAATCACATCTATTTATGAAAGAACTTATCAAGGATGCTAATGGGTACATATGTGAATAGCGTCAGTTATTATATTCATGGATCACTACACACAGCCTACACAGTAATATTACCTGGAAGCATCAGTAAAAGTCTACCTAAAAGACATGTTTTTCAGGCAGAGACACTTTCCTTCTTAATGCCCATCAGGGAAACTTCTAATCAAGCAGTTAACAGCTGGCATGACAGTGCATTGGCCTTCAATGCCATGTTAATCCTGCCTTTATAGCACGAGAATCCACCTTGTGAGGTTAAACCTTTAGTACATGCTGGCAACTGTTCCAAATGGCTGGAATAGAAAATGGGACTGATGGATTTCGTAAATCAGCATGTGCCAAAGAACGTGGAAATTTGAAAAAAAGAGGATCAAAATACTTTGATGCCAAAATTAGACCTCGTGAGCGACAGGAGGTGGGAGACTTAGTTACGACATTTAATTTGGCAAGAGAGGGAATGCATTTAGTCCAAAATGGAGGCATCAAACTGATCATTTAAGTCCAGCCACGGGACTGGTATAAGAGGGGGAAGAAAATGTCAGAAAATGCTTCCATACTAATCAGTTACAGACTGTGAAAGGGCAAATGCTGAACTTTTTGCTATCTTATACTGTAGGTGGACCTCCTGAGATTTTACTTCTTCATGTCCATGGCTGAATATCTAACATTTTCCTCTCAATGGTCTCCATTATGGGCAATTTACTAAAGCCAATGTAACCTCCTAAAAGATTGTGTGAATCAAGGATCCTTAACAAACTTATTAGTCATCAATATAATCACTGTAACGTGAGAATCTACTGCAATAAATATGACAGAAATACAGATGGTGTCAACAGAATGATTATGATTGTAAAGCGTGAAGGACTAAGAACTGAATGTGTCTGCATAAGGGATGAGGAAATGGCTGTATCTACCTTCAAACCAGGCGATAAAGAATGCGTTAGGTCACCAGGCCTTTAGTTGGGAATTTCTTACAACTTATGTTGCATAACTGGTCTAAAATAAATAGAAGACCTAAATAATCGAGGAACTATTCACGTTAGTGCAGAAAAGTACATCCATGAGGAGAACATAACATCTTTACTTAAGGTCGATTGTCAAGTTTACACTAGATTCTAGCTTAAATATGGGGCCATGGAGAAAGGAAACAAGACAAATGTTATAGCATAGAGGAGGGAGCAACTAATTGGTTAGTAGTTCCATACAACAAAGCTTCAAACAACCAGCTCTATAAATTTATTCCACCTGAATTCCCCCTTGGTTTCCCATCTCCTTGACAAAATAGTTTAAACCTACCCCAACAGCAAAGGTAAATCTCCCCTTGACAATATTAGTGAGGTCTTGCTAAGGTCCTGTACACTGTACATTGTACACATCCCAACTGCTCCAGAACCACTGCCCAGCCCCAGAAATCTAAAGCCCTCCTTTTGGCAACATTTTCCAGCCAGGTGCTCATTCATTCAATCTTCCTAATCCTATATCTGCTGGTAAGTGGTACTGGGAGCAATCCTGAAATCACTGCCTCAGAGGACCTGCTTTACATTCTCTTACCTAGCTCCATAGATATTCATTTCAGCACCTCATCCTTCTTTTTATGTGATTGGTTCCAAAGTGGACCACAACCTCTGGGTCTTCACCCTCCTCCTACAAAATGCCCTGTAGCTGCTTTGTGATGTCCTTGCCTCTGGCACCACAGAGATAACAAATTATTCTGGATTGAGGTCTACAGACTGAGAAATACTAGTCTGCTATCTATTTGTCAAATCACCTACCATTATTGCTCATCCATTCTTCTCCCCCTGGCCTTGACTTGTACAGCTGAGCATTGTGGAATTGGATTGCACGGGATATGGTTTCACAGCAAATTAAAGTCTATCAACTTAGTTACACCTTCATTAAGGCCTCACTAGGGTAGCACATTTGAAAATCATGCCCCACTATTTCCAATGTGATCACAAAAGGTAAATACCTTTTTTTAAAAAAATGCAGCATTCCCCAATTTACCTCTCTTTTAGACCCCAGTTGACAGAAGGCATGGACCAGGTTTCTGGAATTAAGAAAAATCAATACTTTCTTACAAATAAATAAATTCTAGCTAAACTGAAACAGATAAACAATTATGAACTGTGAACAATTAACTCTACCAGTTAAAGTTTTCAGCAAGTTATAAAACCTTCTTCTTACACATCCGTACAGACAGACACAAAAACAAAATGGGGTGATATGGGTGGAGGGAGAGACCGGGAAGGCAGTTAACTAGTCGGTGTCCACAAGGTTTTCTGAGATGATCGTATAGCTGATCAGAACACTGCCTCTGGATCTTCCTTCTCCAGATACTTTCACTTGTTTCCAGGAGGCACAGGGTGGCTGGTTCACAATTGTAAAGGTGTCTTATTAATTAGAGGTCACAGTTCACAACAACTAATATGGGGAAATGAATTGGTAAATCTTCAGGCTTGAGATGCTTTTTACTGTAAAGCAAAAAACAGCTCCTTCTCTTCCAGAGTTCAATGGCTTCTGATCTGAACATGCACACCCCAAAGCTCATCAGCTTCCTGGCAACTATTCACATCGCTATTGGTAGGAAAAAGACCTTTATCATTGATAACTGCTCCCTAGTTCACAGACCAATCAGCTACCTGTTGATGCAATTAGAACTTTCCCTGCTGTTTGAAAAGCAGCTCTGTAAACATCACTCACAACGAGTGTCACGTAACTTTCTTTTAAAGAGCTTAACAATCTCTTAACAATCCTTATTGTTTTAAAATGGTCCTTTTCCCATTTTCACCATCAAAAGATACAGGAAAATAAAAATATATGGTCTTTACAGGAGTTTGTTCCACAGTGCAGAAAAATGAGGCTTGGATGGTATAACAGATGTCATCACCTGTTAACTACAAGAGACTCTTCTAGTTAGATCAGGAAGAGACTACTTAAAGAGCAGTAACCTTCTTTAGGAGTAGCAACTGATTCAGCACAGAAAATTGGCATCCCCATACAAGAAATTATATCACGTTGGCAGCCTATTGCATATTTCTCCCCATGTTTATTTCCATCTTTTGCTGGGTATGAAATAGGATACAGAATCACTATTACTGTTGTTTTATTGCCGAGATTCTAGATCAGGCAGATATACCTCTAAGATGTTTACATGACAACATGACATGATGTTTCAGTATAAAGGTAACCACCCACTTAGGCTTCAGCCACCTCTCTGTATCATTACATGCAGCGTCTTCAGTCAGTTACATATATGCAATGTGCAGTAACATCAGTAATCGCTGAGCCCAGACTATGTCTAAACCTGTAATATCATAACAGTGTAAAGAGACGTTGTTGTTAATAAATTTCAAGATATCTGTCTCAGTCTTTGTGGTAAATATTACATGAACTAATCTGTGGGGCAACAGTCAACCCATATCATAATGGAAATGGTGTTTGACCCAAGAGACCAGGTCAATTTCCATTTTACATTGCACAAAGTCTGGATTTACTGGTATTTCTCAGTTAAATTAGTCTTTTTTATGGATTCAAACCATAAAGTTACTTCTATTTAAATTGAAATACATAAAGCAACTGTGTTAGCTTATTGAGCTTTATCACTGAAAGAAAATTATGTGCAGTGCATACTCTGGTGACTTACAAATTAATCTTTTTTGCCTAATCCAAAACAATAATAAGTGCAATTTATAGGAGCACTGAACAGCAGTGGGGCTTTTACATATTATGCCTGATCATACTGAGTTCAATGTTTTCAAGCTTGCGCTGAGGTAAATGATTAGTTATACTTGAAACCCTGTAAATGTTAATACCCATGACAAAGTTTATCATCATATAACAACTGAATGGATGCAACATCTACTCCAGAGACTGATAATATTTGCAAGCAAAGATCAACAATAATATTTATTAATATATCTTAGAACATACTTTATTCAAATTGTTATCTCTTGTACAGATTAATACATTTAAAACCAGCATACCATGTCCCTTTGGACAAGCCTTTATCACTGCAGCTCTTTGGAAATTCTAAGTGGTTGACCGTCATATTGAGAAGGTTTTTCTCATTAACTTGTAAGAGCTGCTCTCTCTGTTCTGTTGGGGAGGTGCAAATAATATTAGTTCAATAAGGGCTGCGTGCAGTGAACATAAGTTTAGTACAACAGAACATGAAGATGGTGACAAGCCTGCAGTGAAATTTTCTTCCATATTCCACTTGAAAAATTAAGGAATGCAGCTCTTACTGGTACAGGAATATGGAGTAGTGGTACACAATGAAACGGTTATTGTATTTGTATGCATTGATATCTGGAGGCTAACAGAACTTGTATGTGAGTGGCCTCATCTCTGTGCTGAGTTGATAAAGTCTGTAGCTTTTAGGCTGGATTTATTTTACCACTCTGCTGTTGGATAGCCCTGCCTCAATATTGATAGCACTTTACAAGTACTTCCAAAAGAACAGTGCTTAATTCCGGACTGGTAACCATGCAACTAGGCAGCCATATCTTTTGTTTTTTCCAGTCATCACTCTAGGTTAAGACCAAAGGGGAAAGATTTGCCAAGATCTGTTAATGGGCTCGGTAGTTGTGATGCACTGTCTCTTTGAGGAAGGCGGCACAGAAATATCACGCTGCCTCCAAAATTTAATGGTTCAATACACAGCCTTGTGTTTAACCCGCAGCTGATTGGCTGCTTTCTTAACAGGGAATGCAGCCGTGAGCATGACTAACAAGTATACCACATTACTGCCTTGTAAAAGACTTAGGCTAAACTCATTGCAAAGCATGTGCTTCAGAATGCCTGACGGACTTGGAAGGAAGCAGAAGCACATCTACAGAAGAAGGAGTTGTTGTTGCCACCTACTTCTGCCTAGGAGGATATACTAATGCAGAAATTTAGGATGATGTTGACTTGGACAGCCATTGGCAGCATCATCCTCACCCAGCCATCGAGATGCAGGCTTGCCGACAAGTTCAGTGATCACCTCCCTGCTGAAATTCAAGTTCCTTAGGATATTGGGGAAGTGCACTTTAAAGACCTTCATGGCAAAGACCTTCAATGCAGAGCCAACCTTCTCCTCCTCCCACTGCACATAGTCTCTCCTCTTTGCTGTCTGAGATCCATTTCCATGTCATGCAACTGTAGCCCCCCCATTAGAGAGGCAGACTTTGTCTTGACTGGGCACAATACCCTTCTGACCTTCATGCCATGATCCAGCATCACTGTCTTCAAAATCCTGCATATTAGTAAGCCAACCCTGTCCACCAAGAAAATGGCACAATAATTCACAAAGTCAGCAGCAGCAAAACTAAGTCAAAAATACCTCACCTGGAAGTTGATTGGTTCTTCTTTAAAAATCACCAGTGATAGATGGAGAGTTCTCATGTTTAACAAGGGGTGGTTATAAGGGAGTTTTGGCTCAACCTACAAAGCCGAAATTGGCAATAACGTGATAAACCAGTCCTGGAAGCTATTGATATTCTGCCAATAACACTTACACTGGACAAATGTTTTGTTTCTTTAGTACTACCTTTATCACTCCTTTTAGATTTTGTACCATGATATCATTGTCTTTGCTTTCTTGGAGCAGCACAGAGGTTCAACAGTTAGCATTGCCCCTCACAGTGTCAGGGAATTAGGTTCGATTCCACCTTTGGGTGACTGTCTGTGTGGAGTTTGCATGTTCTCCCCGTGTCTGTGTGGGCTTCCCCTGGGTGCTCCGGTTTCCTCCCACAGTCCAAAGATGTGCAGGTTAGGTGGATTGGCCATGCTAAATTGCCCATAGTGTCCAGGGATGTGCAGGCTAGGTGAATTAGCCATGGGAAATGCAGGGTTACAGGGATAGTGTAGGGAGTTGAGTCTGGGTAGGTTGCTGTTCGGAGGTTCAGCATGGAATCAATGGGCCGAATTGCCTGCTTCAATACTGTAGGGATTCCATTATTCTAGTCTACACCTAACTGTTTTGTTATACCCACCTCACCACGCCCCCATCTCCTTTCAACAGTTTATAAACCATCACATTTCCATTTCATAGAAACATAGAAAATAGATGCAGGAGTAGGCCATTCGGCCCTTCAAGCCTGCACCTCCTTGGTTGATCATGCAATTTCGGTATCTCATTCCTGCTTTCTTTCCATACTCCTGGATCCCTTTGGCACAAGGGCCATGTAGCTCCCTTTTGAATATATCTAACGAACTGGCCCCAACAGCTTTCTGTGGGAGAGAATTCCACACGTTTACAACTCACTGAGTGAAGAAATTCTTCCTCATCTCAGTCCTGAATGGCTTACTCCTTATTCTTAGACTTTCCCTTCAGCTCTAAAGAATAATCACATTCAGCTCAAAGCGTTAATATAATCTTTCCACGAATGCTGCCAGATTATACTGAAGTTTTCTTGTACTTCAGCCTCAGAGGCTGATTGGTATCACGATCTATCCACTCTGCACACTTTCAGCATGCCAATGCTAGTACTTTGTCAGCCAGAGTGTGCCATGAGGATCTCACTAGAGGTTACCAGGAGCTTCCCAATTGCCATTATTTCACCTGAGAGCTACTGTCAACCCAGCACCACTGGTGATACAAAGCCCCATTTTACAAACCAGAGCGCCAACCTCCCCCCTAAATGTAAGGAAGAGAATTCATTACTGAATGCTTACAAGGAACAAAGTCTGGATGAATAAACTCAAAAAATTGGTTAAAAACTTGGCAAAACCAGTATCTGTGACTACAACCTCTGTTCCTTGTTCAATTTCAAGCTCATTTTCTCCTTCAATTGTCAATGCCAAGAAATCTTTGGACTGAGATTTATGAAGGAAAGGAATGAGACATTGCAGCCCCATATAAACCTGTGTAAGCTGATTTTATTCTTCCAAGTGCACAGGGAGATTAACTACATCTTTAAAACAAAATGAACAAGGTGTTAATGATTGAGCTAAGCATTCCTCCTTGCAGTACATTAACCCCAGAAGCAAAGTTACATAGGTTTCATAAGCTGACCCATCGGATAAATGTAATATATGTATAAACTACTAACTATGTGTGTCGATAGAGCAGGTGTTCTGTTCCCAATTGTATGGTGTAAATCTTTACTTTGCATTAAGTCGGTTTCCTACAGTAGACTCAAGCTGTTTTTGTTTGAGAAAATGAAATGCAGCATTTTGTTGATTTCACCATTCCTTTGCAATTTAACACATAAAAACTGCTTACGACAGCCTATAGTGCGGCATTGGAGGAGAGAGAAAAACACAACTCATGTTTTGAGTCCAATACTAATGTTCTTTAAAGAAGAGCCATACCGGAATCAAAATATTAACTGTTTTTCTCTCCACAGATGCTGCCAGATCTGCCGAGTTTCCCCAGTACTTTCTGATTTTATCTGAGATTCCGAGCATCCTCCGTACTTTGTTTTTATGTTATTACAGCTCTGCATTTGCTTGTTCGTGCTTGTAGAATCTGTTGAATGTACTAGCAACTTGTTTTCATAGCTCAATAAAATGCTTTTGCCTTATTCATCATTTTCCCCAAACAAAACTAGGATTGAAAAACATTTGCAATTAAACTGTAGGTTAATGGTGATAATAGAATATCGGGATGGTCAATAAATGCTGTCCCAGTGACACTACATCCTGTGAATAAATTTAATAAATACAATACAATAGTCTTGCAGTTATGTTATTAGACTAGTAAATCCAGAGACCTGGACTAAAGATTCAATATCATGAGTTCAAATCCCAGTACAGTAACTGGGGTACTTAAATTCAGTTAATTAAGTAAGTTTTTTTTAAAAAGAAAATCTAATATAAAACAACAAACCGCAGATGCTGAAGATCTGAAACTAAAACTTGCTGGAGAAACTCAGCAGGCGTGGCAGCATCTGTGGGGAGAAAGCAGAGTTAAAGTTTCAAGTCCAGTGACACGTCCTCAGCTGGGAAAATGTGATATATGTGCTGGTGACGGGGGGATTATAAATCATGCAATCCAAATCCACACATTCGTAGTAGCTATGAGTGTCCTGATCACTCCGTTGACAATGCAGTTCTAATCTGCTCATGGTACTTTTCCTGCATTTTAAAATATTCCACAGTCTTCTGAACGTTGTGGGAGATATTTCAGCATCAATGCACTCACAGAAAATAATCCATTGTGCTTTTTTTCATTTTAAGATTTTTATTCATAGTTTGAATCATTTCAGATTCTGTTTCATGCATATTATAGATACCTCTACATCATAAACGTGATTGGTGGGATAGAGTTCAACAGTCAGAAGCAGAGGATCAAATCACTTCTGTATTTTGGTCCCACTGGAAGCATTAGTATTTCCTGTGTAAAGTCACAAAAAGCAGCAAGTCAACCAGCAATCCTAATCCTTATATCTATCGGAAAGTGTGGAGGTGTTGGTGTTGGACTGGACTGCACTCCGAAAGCTTGTGATTTCAAATAAACCTGTTGGACTATAACCTGGTGTCATGTGACTTCTGACTCTATCAGAAAATGGCTGTATCTAGCGCTTATCATGGCTTTTAGCATTCCTAATCAAGTTTTACACAAGTGTCTAATATATGCCTAGACTGGTATTTCCCAGCAAAATTAAGCAATGTCCACATTATTGAAGGGAGGGTGGGGTGGCAAGATACCCACTTTTTGAATTGTATATTAGTTCAAGATCCTGTTGATCTATCTTCTCAAATGGTTATAAAGGAACTCATGATAATATTCCAAGCATCAGCAGTGAACACTGGTCACTCACTTCCTTTTCTGTTTATAGGAGCTTACTGTATACAATTGGCTGTTGCACTTGTCTATATATGAATGGTAATTGGTCTTTAAAAATGATTAAGTGGCTGTGAAATGTTCTGAGATATTCAAAAAATTATGATATTCTATAAATACCTTGATATTCTTTCTGAAGAGTAAAGACAGAGTCTGCACGCTTATGTAGTTGTCGCTCCTGTTCTCTCTTACAATTATTCTTGGACTTTAGGAATTACAAGAACAAAATGCATATGACACAGAGATTGGCCCAACCTCAGATCTGTTTGATTTTTGGAACTTACAAGATTTCCTCCCTGAAACAAATTTTCCTGTGACTGTTCTGGAATTTTGTATAAATTCCATAACACAAAACACCTCTACGAACTTGACCAAAACTTAGACAATTTACCATAGTTCAAATCTCTCCATGATTTGACTGTTCCATTAACTAACCCCAGAATAACTTGAGTGGAACGTATACTCACCCACTTGACCCACAGTGCTGATTGTAGGCCTGTTGTAGAGATGACCAGTAGCCACATTTGGGAGGAGACCCCCTTTTAATGTTGATTCGTATCACCAATAAATCTTCGGTTGTTATCCTGCTGAATAATCCAGCATTTAACACCCCTTGTATCTTTACTCAGTGTCCTGGCCTGGACAGAATTACATAGATATTATCTTTATTTCTGAAAAGCAGCCATACCAGATTCAAAATTTTAACTCTGTTTCTCTCAACACAGGCGCTGAGTTCCTGCAGCATTCTCTGTGTTTGTTTCAGATTACCAGCATCTGCAGTATTTTGCCTTTATTATAGAGATATGATGCTGTTCCCATTGCAGAAAATAAGCCCTACCCTATGGTGAGGGATATCTGGCTCCAGGACTGATGGACATGAGAGTGCCTCTTCCTGGTTTGGCAGGAACTAATTGTGCTATAAAAAGGCTGTTGACCCCTGTACCATGACTTATAATAACATCTCGTCCAGTGTCTTAATGCATGATGCAATAGCAGTTACCATGCACCATTGTTTGTGAAGATGTTACTTTGGTCTTTTAATAAGCCAGAGTTCAGCAGACACACACTTTGCAAGGTTACAATTAACCCCTTCATACCCACATAACTCACCTCCCTCTGTTGAGTTGAGGTTGGTTAGTCACAGTTTACACTTGAAAGTCATGCCTGTGGAGGTCTTAGATCTTCTGATTTTATATTTCAGCAAAGGTCATCTAATACTTGAACACCAACACTCAGTTTCGTCTAACACTTGACAAATGAGTATCAGTGATGCTGGTACCCATAAACCCATAGCATGGCACAAAACATGAATAAAAGTATTGAGGTTACTTGAAAATAGAATCAATAAAATATGAATTGAGCTTCAGTTCGCTAGCTTAAAAGTGATACTTCCTTATGTTGATTAAAACATGACTTTGTTGCAATTCAGTCAACTGTTGCAGAAAGTAGAAAAGACAGTTTACTTAGAAAATTATATATTTACATATCATTGAGGGAATAAGACATAAAAATAACAGGGAAATGGGTCCAGGCTTTCTATCCTTCCTAAATTCAAATGCTCTGAATGTACATTATAATGAATTGGCAGAAAAGCTTCGCTTCTATAAAGTAACATGAATTAATTTGCATATCTCTGCCCTGGGTACATGCAGCAAATAAAAAAGTTCTTTTCTGTGTGTTCAGATGACTACTGCCTTGAAACATCCATCAAAAAATGATCAAAATTCAATCAAATCATATCCCAATTCAAATCATGGATGTTCCAACAAAGTCTAATTATCTCCTCAAGTTTGGGAGTAATAATTAATAATTTGTTAACATTAGAAGGTTGTGACAGATTTGTTGCTTTCTACGCCATGGAGCTTAAGTGTTAAGCAAAGAAGGGTTAATAATAGGAATAAAACAATTAAATTTGCCATCTTTGAATAACATAACTAGATAATACTGAATATGTCATCAACCACTGAGGGCATGGATCCGGATAAACTGAACAAAAATCATCATTTTAGTAATTGTATCAAAATAAATCAAACTCTTTATCTTATACACAATTACTAACATAAAAATAAGATCAGAGTTTGATCGTTCATTCATTACAATTCTGTAAAGGCCTACAGGAGCCGATTTTTACAGCCACAAAATGTAAATTTATAAATGAAACCGTGAGCCAAAGATTCTAAAAGTGGAACTTAGAAGATGTCTGCTACATGAAGTCAAATAGCAATATTTCCATGCCATGTGTAATTGATTTTAGTTACCAGGCAGCCTCCTAATTGGAGCTTGTAACAATTGGTGCTTGACAGCTCTTGTGAAGATTTATAACTGCAGTCATCTCCAACTTAACTGATTAAAGACTATTACCTATTATGCAGGAAAAGTGAAATAGAAAGGCTGAGACTGGGGTGAAATGGGATAGATTATCTCCTTATACATTGTACCTGACTTGATTGCTTGGCTTGGAAAAAGGAAGAGACAATAAAATCAATTTCAGCTGGCTGAGGAACAATATCATTCCCTTTTATGCATGGGTGGTCGTGAACCATCTCTAAGGATTTAGTGTTTCTGTTACACAGGGCAGTGGTGAGACCACATCTTGAATACAGTATGTAGTTTTAGTCTCCTTATTTAAGGAAGAATGTAAATGCATTGGAAGTAGTTCAGAAGAGGATTACCAGATTGATTCCCGGAATATACAGGTTGGAATATCCAACAAGGATAGGATGAATAGGCTAAGCTTGTTTCCACTGGAGATTAGAAGCATGAGGAATAACTTGAAGGAAGTTTACAAGATTTTGAATGGTCTTGACAAGACAGACATAGAAAGGATGTTTCACCTTTTGGGTCAGCCCAGAACAATGGAATACTGTTTTAATACTTGGGACTGTCCTTTTAGGACAGAGATGAGGAGAATTTCTTTCTCTTACTGGGGATAGATGGGATGTGTGGAATTCAAAACACAAAGGTAAGCTATGGTCTTATTGAAGGCGGAGCAGATTTGAGAGGTCAAATGGTGCATTTGTGCTTGTACTTTATGTGTTCTTATGTTTTTAAAGTGGCACTATGGGATGTTAGCATTCGATGAGCATACGTATTTGAAACAGGCCCCTTCATTCTGAAGGCAGCTGAAAACATATTTATTTCAAATGGCAATCACTCAGTAAAATCGTAGATGTCAGAACTTCATACAAGTGTTTTTGTATATTCACATCACACAATATTTCAAGGTTATGGATTCTCATGGAATCAGTCTCCAGAATATCAAACCCTTTGTTAACCTTCTTGAAAAAAAACCGTCTTCAATCCGTCCAAATAACTGATGTCCCTCAGCATTGATAGCATGTAAGTAAATCTCTTCACCTCTCCAAAATCTAATTATTATGGTCTTTTTCAATTTTATTTTTAAAGCCAGTAATTTTCCCCATCCTTTTCTCGTGTGAGCGCAAAGGCACTAGGTTGAGTTAAGACCATAAGACTATATGAAATAGAAACAAGCTGCGAAACATCCACGATTATACTGAGTGATTATCATTTGAAATAAATGTGTTCTCAGCTTTCACAGAATGAAGGGACCTGGTTCAGCCTCTCAGACCTGCTCTGCCATTCAATAGAATCATGGCTGACCTACATTTCTCATGTTGACTTTCCTGCCCTTTCCTATAACTCTTGATTCCCCTACTGATCAAGAATCTACCTATTTCAGCCTTCAGTATACACAAGGGCTATGTCCCCACAGATCTGCTGTGGCAAAGAGTTCCAAACACTCATAACTCCTGATAGAAGGAATGCCACCTCATCTCAGTCATAAATTGATGACCCTTTCTTCTGAGGCAATGCCCTCTGATCCTGGACTCTCCCACAAGGGGAACCATCTTCTCAGCAGTTACCCTGTCAAGCCTCTTAAGAATCCTATATGTTTCAATGAGATCACCTCTTTTTTTTTTAGAATCCCTACATTGTGAAAGCAGGCCATTCTGCCCATTGAATCCACACTGACCCTCCGAAGAGCATCCAATCCAGACCCACCCCTCTACCCTATCAGTGTAACCCTGCATTTCCCATGGCTAACTCATCTAGTCTGCACACTATGGACAATTCAGCATGGCCCATCCGTCTAACCTGCACATCTTTGGACTGTGGGAGGAAGCCGGAGCACCCAGAGGAAACCTACGCAGTCATGGGAAGAATGTGCAAACTCCACACAGGTACCAGAGGGTGGAATTGAACCTGGGTCCCTGGCGCTGTGAGGCAGCAGTGCTAACCACTGAGCCACTGTGTCACTCATTCTTCTAAATTCCAATGAGTAGGGCCCCAGCCTTTGCTCATAAGACAATCCCTCCAGACTGGAGATCATCCTAGTAAATCTTCTCCAAGCTGCCTTCAATGAAATGATATCTTTCCTTCAATAAGAGGATCAAAACTGTTTACAGCACTTTGTACAGATGCAGTAAGATATCCTTACTGTCCCAGCAATGTTCTTTGATCAAGTGTCCATTCGTTGTGCAAGTGTTCAGATAGCAACTAGTGACAAATGATTGATTGATTTATTTATTGTCACGTACACCGAAATACAGTGAAGAGCTTTGTTTACAAGCGGTACAGGCCGATGACTGCAAGCAAAGAATGTACAGATCAAAAAGACTTAGACAGAAGCATACAGGTTACTTTGCACAGGACGTGTGCTAGGTGAGATGAACATTAGCAAGATCAACGTTATTTGAGGCTGGAGAGTCCTTTCATCAGTCTGATAACAGCTGCGAAGAAGCTGTGCCCGACCCTGCTTGTGCGTGTGTTCAGGATTCTGTATCTTTTATCTGATGGAAGAGGTTGAAAGAGATCATTACTGGGGTGTGATGAGTCTTTGATGATGTGGCTGCTTTTCTGCACCAGTGAGCCATGTAAATGGAGACCATGGATAGGAGACAACAAGGTGCAGAGCTGGATAACACAGCAGGTCAAGCAGCATCATAGGAGCAGAAAGGCTGACGTTTCGGGCCTAGACCCTCCAGCCTTTCTGCTCCTATGATGCTGCTTGGCCTGCTGTGTTCATCCAGCTCTGCACCTTGTTGTCTCGGATTCTCCAGCATCTGCAGTTCCTACTATCTCTAACCATGGATAGGAGGTTGGCTACTGTGATGGTCTGGGCTGTGCACACCACCTTCTGTAATTTCTTACTGTCCTGAGCAGACCAGTTGCCATACCAGGCCGTTATGCACCCAGACAGTATGCTTTCAATGGTGCTTCTGTAGAAGTTGGTAAGGGACCTTATGGACATGCCCAATTTATTGAGCCGCATGAGGAAGAAGAGGCGTTGTTGTGCCTTCTTGACTGTTGCATTTACATGGAAAGCCCAGGATAGATTGTCCGTTATCGTCACTCTGAGGAACTTTATGCACTTCACCCTCTCAACCTCAGTTCAGTTGATGTGTTTTCAGGTGTGTTTTCCTCCTTTCTTTCTGAAGTCAACATTTAGTTCTGTAGTTTTGCTGACATTGAGAGACAGATTGTTTTCATTGCACCATGTCACCAAGCCCTCTATCTCCCTTCTGTAGTTTGATTTGTCATTGTCAGATATCCATCTCACTCCGGTGGTTTCATCAGCAAACTTGTAAATGGTGTTCTTTCGGAATTTGGCAGCACAGCCATAGGTGCACAGGGAGTACAGTAGGGGGCTGAGGATGTATCCTTGGTGGGCTCCAATGTTGAGTGTTATTGTGGAGGAGGTGCAGTTACCTATCCTCACAGAGTGCGGTCTGTGGGTCAGAAAGCTGAGGATCCAGTTGCAGAGGGCGGAGCTGAGACCAAGGTCACAGAGTTCTGAGATCAATCTGGAGGGGATAATTGCATTGGAGGTGGAGCTGTAGTCAACGAGCAGGAGTCTGATGTAAGTGTCTTTGCTTTCCAGATGTTCCAGGGATGGGTGCAGAGCTAGGGATATGGCATCCTCTGTGGACCTGTTGCATCAGTAGGAAAACTGTAGGGGATCAAGGCAAGTTGGGAGACTGGGTTTGATGTGAACCATGACCAGCCTCTTGAAGCACTTCAATGATTACTGAGGTCAGAGGCACTGGGCGGCAGTCATTAAGGCACGTTGCATGTACTTTCTTAGGTACGGGGATGATGGTGGTCTTCTTGAAACAGGTGGAGACCTCGGCTTGTAGAGGGGAGAGGTTGATGATGTCGGTGAATACCTCCGCCAATTGGTCCACACAGGATCTGAGTGCTCGGCGAGGGACACCGTCCAGGCCTATCGCTTTCCGTGGGTTGATTCCCAGGAAGGCCGATCTGACATTTGAAGCGGTGACAGAGGGAACAGGTGTGTCTGGAGCTGTGGGGGCACGTATGACCGCGCCGCTGGCATTCTGATCAAACCGAGCATAGAGAGCATTCAGCGCATCGGGAAGGGATGTGCCAAGAAAGCTCAATCCTGCCATTGCAAATACCTATAAGATAAGGACCCTCACTTTAAAGGCTGAAAGGAATTTGAGAACTGCTAGAAGTTGGCTTTATTATAGCAACTATGAGCATCTTAGCCATAAAGAAAGCCCATTCCCTCTCCCACTCAGCATCTCTTTCATAGCGTGGAACCCAAGATATTTATTTCATGGCACAGTGGGGTAAATTTAGATTTGAGAAAAACAGAAGTTACCAAATCATAGAATTTTACAGAACAGAAGGAGACTATTTGATCCATTGTGTCTGTGCTGGCTCTTGAAAGAGCTAGCCAGCTGATACCATTCCTCAGCCCTATCTCTGTGGCCTTCTAACTTCATCATTTTCAAAACATGTATCCAGATCTCCTTTGAAATCTCTTACGGGAACCTACCTTTGCTACTCTCCTAAGCAGTGCATTCCAAATCCGAAGTAATCTCTAAGTAAATTTCTGAATTTCTCCTCATTTCACTCCTCACTGTCTTGCTGGCATTCTTGAAATAGTGGCCCCTAGCTACTAACATACTTTTGTTATTGGTTACCACATGCAATATAACTTCCACCAACTAGATATCAAGATATATCCACAGCTGTCTGTACTTTATAATACAGACCTTTGTATCTTCTTTTTCCTAGGAAGGTAACCAATGTAACCAACTAGAGAGAGACGTAAGAGTGTAGAAATAAGAATAGGCCATTTGTCCTGTTAAATCTGTTCTGTTCAGTTAGATCGTGGAATGTATTGTCCTTCAATTAGATTTTCCTGCCTTTGTTCTGCATGTCTTCAAACCCTTACCTATAAAGCAAATGATTTAATTCTTGAAATTATCAATTTACTCAGTATCTACTGCCTTTTGGGGGAAAGGAGTTCCAAGTTTGTGCGAAAGCTGCTTTCAAATTAACCCTTGAACACCTAGATCCAATTTTCACATTATGCCTTTTTTTTTCTGGATTCCCTCACCAAAGGAAATAGTTTGCCTTACTTACTCTAATAAAACCTATTATCACTTTAATTATCCTCATCAGAAAACCTCTCTACCTTTTAAACTCAAGGAATTACAAACCAATATTGATAATATATACTCACAATTTAACTGTTTAGTTCCCAGGTTTCACTCTGGTACATCTGAACCATAGCCCTTCCAAGGTCAGCATAGCAATATTTCTAGAGGAAATAGTATGTAGCTGATTAGGGAATACTGGAAGGACCTCTCAGCATTAACACCACAGGCAGTGACCCCACTAGAATAATGTGTCATTTCTTATATTTACAAACTGTACAAACAATCCATTGACAAGCTCTACTGCATTAGCATTTATATTGGAAAAGAAGAAAGAGACTCTCATCCAGAGAATTGTAATATCAGAAGTCAAGGATGGAAAAATTTTGGAACTCGTTTTGAGAAATTGTTACATAGTTGGGATTCTTCTTAGACGTCCTCTTTGATTCAACCCTGGGGGCCATCTCTGCAAGTAATCTAAACATTTCATTGTGCAGCAGTGTCCAAACACCCCAAAATAACATAACTCAGTGTTTCTACTTTACAAGTCTGTGATTTTAACTGGATAGCATTCCTTTCACCTTGTTTTTTCCAATCTATTTAACCGCACACTGAAATATTTCGAAGAGATAAACTCAAATACAAATTAATTAGGTATTTTATCTTCCAGCTTGAATATGAATGCCCAGAGTAACAGAAGTAATAAAATCGTCATATGACCAATCTAACTACATCACCAGTCCTGTTCTTATGGGTGACAAATTGCTTCATACAGTGTGAGGTATAATGGGACTATGGTTGCCTTGCACCACTTTTCATGGGTTGTCCAGAAGACTGGATGCTTCATGTGCAGCACACTCAGTATTCTTTGAGGATAACCAGTTCCTTAAAGTAGCAGGACACGCACATAATGTTAAGAAGGCATATGGGACACTTGCCTTTATTACCTAAGGCATAAAGTTTAAGAGCTGGGAGGTTATTCTGGAATTGTATTAAAAGTTGGTTAGGCCATCTTTGTGCAATTCTGGACTCCACACTATAGGAGGGACATGATAGCATTCGAGAGGGTGCAGAGGAGACTGATCAGGATGTTGCTGGGGCTGGAGAGTTTTAGTTATGAAGTAAGATTAGACAGACTGGAGTTGTTTTCCTTGGAGCAGACGAGACTGAGGGAAACATGATTGAGATGGATAAAATTATGAGGGACTAAGACAGGGTAGACAGGAAGGAACCTTTCCCCTTGATGGATGCATCAATGACCAGGGGGCATAGATTTAAAGTAACGGACAGTAGGTTTAGAGATGTAAGGCATTCTTTTTTTCACCAAGAGGGTGGTGGGAAGCTGGAACTCGTTGTCGGTAAAGGTGGTAAAGGCAGAAACCTTCATAAAAGGTAACAAGTGTTTAGATGGGCTTTTGCAATGCCAAAACATACAAGGCTATGGAGCAAGTGCTGGAGAATGTGATTAGAATATTAAGTGGTTGGTTCTGATTGATGCAGACAGGATGGGCCGAAGAGCCTTTTTCTGTGCTGTAGACACTTATGCTTATATAATATCTATTTAATGTTTTCCAGATAACGTTCATGCTTACCGACATGTGATACTAAGGTCACAAATTGGACAATGCATCATCAGGCAGCCTTCTTTTGTCCACATATGACATTGCAAAATGGCTGCTGCACAAGCACCTGAGTACAGGTATGCTATCACGGGTAATATACGGTTTTAGGACTTTTTCTATTTCTAAACGTCAGGATACATTCTGGAGTGTTTTTGTATAAGATCTGGTCCTCCTCAAAGTCTCTGAAACAATGTCTATCATACCAATAACAACATGTAACTAGTTGACAGCAGGCAATAGATCTAACTTGTAGACTATAAGAGGCAATTCTGGTAAGACAAAGAGCTGGCTTTCCTCAACTACACTGGACCTATTCTGCTCTGTAATTCCCTACACTTAAAATGGATGACAGCAACCATGAGCATCAGCTCATAGACTGTCTTGAGCTGGTATGCCCATACAATACTTTCAACCAGCTTGTGTTTTTTAATTTAGCTTTTGGAGGATGTGTTGGGGAATGATGATTGTGAAGACAGGGAGTCAGGGCAAGGGTGTTGGGAGCAGATTCCAGTTACCATACACATTATTACATAAAGGTCAATAGGATGTGTGTGTGGTGACCTAAGGCACACAGGTGCACAGCATTCCTACAGAGTATGGTAGGGCTATGCTGAGGTCCTGAATATTGTAGGAGCAGTGCCTGACATATATCCCAGCAAGGTTGGTGAAAAAGGTTGTTCTTTTTTTGCTTTTAACCTTTGCTACCGTATTCTGCTGGTGCTCCTGGGCAGACAAAGCTCAAACTAGAGTCATTCCCAAGTGTGATGGTGATATGATGTTAGCGTTTTGTCTTTGACCATCCATGTAAATGTACATATTATGTTTTACACTGATGTTGTGGAGGTGGAATGCACTGGATAAAAGTTTTTAAGTAAGATGGAATGTGCTGCAGTAATCTGTCACCTTAGTAATGCCTTCACTACATCTAGTCCATGATGCAGAAGGGTGAAGCTTGGATGGCTCAACATGTGTCATCAATATCAATGTATGTGCAAGTCTTGATTGTTAACCACATTTGTTTATATATTGACCACTTTAGTGTGATTGTTAGGCCAGTCAGGGCACCTAATATTTCAGTGGGCATATCAAGCATTGTTCTCCTATACGTCGTCTCATCTGAGACTTATACAGCAGAATTTGAGCTGGCAAAAGAACCACCCCTAACTCTTTACCTGCTGTGGGGCACTGTGACTCACCACTTCCTGATCTTATATCTCTACGAGCCACCCAATGGACACTGTCAGAGCTGGTGATGATGTCTGAGCTCGTGGCATTGAGCATCATGAAGTTACAGGGTCTCTTGACCAACGGCTGATCTCTTTCCTCCTCTGGGCTCCTATGGCTGCATAGGTTGCAGATGCTGGATGTCTTAAAATGTGAAATCAGGAGAGGGAGGTTGTCCTGTGTGTGGTGTAGAAGGAAGTCAGAGCTCCATGTTCAGTGGACTGCGCATCAAGACAGCTGGCACGATGAGGATGTACTGGATGTTAGAATGAAAAATACTTCAGGGACATGCCATCATCCTCAAGGTTCTGCCCAATGCCAACTATTAAGGGGCCTCTTCACAATCACCCCATGATGTGGAGAGCCAACAATTCCATAGGACACAGGAAATGCAGCTTATTGTTGGGGCTTGTTGGCTAGATGGTGGTTTGTGAAGCAGTGTGATATCAACAGCATGGGTTCAATTCTCATCACCGGCTGAGATTAGCATGAAGGACTCTCTTTCTCAACTCCTTCCCTTGCCTGAGGTATGGTGACCCTCAGGTTAAACCACCAGCAGTCGACTCTTTCTAATGAAAGAGCAGCCCTATGGTCTGGTAAGTCTGTGGCAACACAATACAATACCGAATTAGGCATGTTTGCTGCACAGAGCTAGCAGACTGATTGTCTTGTTCAGTCCTTCTTAACATGTGAAACTAACCTTTTGGCTAGGAAGGACATCAATGAAACTGGCCACTTCTATTTCTCCTGGTATTTGGCTTGAAGAAACTATTTCCTTTTATAAATAAATGGAGGGTTTTCTTAATAATGGACTTGGTTCTGTTTTAAATAGATGGGAAATGGGAGCTTATTTCACAAATTTGTTCATGTACCTAGAGACAATATATAACTTCAAAATGTGTTTCATATATATAGAAAATTGCTTCTTAGTCAACTTGATTTGTTCTTTGTTTGGTGTTATGGCTGGCATTACTTTAATAAGTATACCTGTTCTTTTATGAAGTATTTTAAATTAAGAACAAATTCCTGAAACAAATCATTGTGGCCGTGGTAAATTTATTTTAACACCAGTTGTGCTGTCTGTTTCAACGTTCTGCTGTGAATTTATTGTGTCCTTGAGAATGTTTTCACTTGCTGATGTTTTGTTGGAATATTGTAGCATGCCCAAGATAATCAACAGAAAATCCCCTGCTAGGTTACTTCAGCTATTGGTTTCATTCTCCAGGGTTCTTAATGATTTTGAAAATGACAATTTTAACAGCCAAACAAATGCATTATAATCGTGGCAGAGAGGGCAAAAGAGTGCAAGAAGACAGCAAATTTCAGTCGTCACTAAATTTTGGAAAGTCTTAAAGTTTTAAAAAGAATAACTGTTTGCAACTCTACATTAAAGCCATGCTGTAGTTACTATTCTACAGCTAGGTTACTTCATTCTTTCATCCCTTGCTAAATCTGCAAATTATCTGTTATCTGATTCTTTCCAAAAGGTCCAGATAAAACATTGACTTCAAAAATGTAGACTGTTCAATAGTTCAAGTGCGAATGGGACCTCACCAGTTCAAAATCTCTCAAGTTCAAAAAGCTGTCAATTAAACACAAACCCAATTATTGCTTATATGCTCACAAATTGCATACTGTGGCTCCTTCATTGAGCCAATGAATCAACCTCAACTCCTTCCCCAACCCAAGAAAAGTAAACAATTAGTTCGGATGTGATGTCCCTTTTTAACTCTTATGCAAGAGCTAAAATGGAGTAATGCAACAAGAAGTTAAACTGAGAAAAAGAAGAGAAAGAAAAGAGAGGAAGGCAGGAAAGGAAAGACAAATACAAACCAAAATTGATAAAGGATATAAAGAACGTACAGCATAACATTCGTGTGAACTAAACCAGTCATATCTGAATGACCACTTTTGTGCAGCAGAATTAATTTGCGGTACAGTGGACCTTTGGAAGCCAGTATCCTGACATATTTGTTAGCAGTCACTTTATACAAGAGTGTTGAGGGGGAAGAAACTTAAAATTGGCAGAATGAATTGAAAATCACTGGAGAGTGCTAATTACTCACAATTAACTTTTAAAAGTGGCTGCAGATGTGAAGATCATTCCTAACAATTTACCTTTGGTTGAGTAGTTAGAGTTGTCATTTAGGAAACAGATTATGGGAGATTTATTTATAAAAATTTAACAAACACATGTTACTGTGTGACTTTGTCTCCTAATAAAGGAGTCAACGAGAATGGAAGTCCTTGAAGAGAAAAAAGTAATCCGAAAAATCAAAGAGTAACCCTGAAGAAAATTCGCAAGACTATATGACAGAAAAACAAAATGTTTCCTGCTTTATAAGGGTCATAGTTGTTATAAAGGAAGAAAATGTGACAGCCAGTTTAAATATAGCACTGTGCCATAAACAGGAATAAGATGAACAACTAATTAAATAGATTTAGTTATGCAATTGTCAAGATAAATATTGACTGAAGCACCAGAAGAGCTACCTTGCTCTTTTTCTCCAATATTGCCAATGATCTTGTTCGATCCATCTGAGAAGGAAAATGAAATCTGTTTAACACTTCCCATGGAGGATGACTGCAGCCTTCCATCACTGCTTCATTGTTGCGCTAACTTACATTACATGTTCAAGTCCTAGTCAGTTTAAATATATTTAGCCAAAATGCTTTAACTTTGTCACATGTGTAATTTCAGGTATGAAACACTTATCTATATATACTGGGGTCTTAGGCAATGATTGAAGTATGCATTCTGCATTTAATATACATTCCAGGAGATGCCTGGGGTGAGGTTATTGAGAATGCTAGCAAAGGTGGGACTGTTCAGAAATAGTGATGCAGGCAATTACGATAAGTAACCATGACAATGTAAACAGGTACTGGAGAAATTCTTGTGGAGGATGGAGCTCTTCGTTTCAGACTAACTTAAAGCACTCGATTCAGTGCAATTATAGTGGGACCTTTGACCTCCTTCAAGTTCCAGCATTACTGTCAGAACTGCTACACCGAGTTGCTGGCATTAGTATTCTCTGCTACTTCCTATCACATAGCATGACCCATGAATGGGATGAAGGGATTCCAATTCAAGCTCATTGTATACAATAAGAGTTGGGGCTTGGGTTGGACTAATTCCTGCATTTGCTAAAATTGCTCACTATCTCCTTGCTGAAATGTAATATCCTCCTAGTGAATGGTTTCATTGGCCCCTGGCCTATGAGTTCCCTACTCACTAATTGGCAAAGAACCAGTCACCAGTATTATAGAAGCAGATTCTGGCCCATGCTCTCCTAATATGCTGACTTCATCAATACAGTGCTCACAACAGGTCGCAACAAACTTTGCACTAAAGTTAAAGAAAGAACTGCAGATGCCGGAGATCTCAAACAAAAACAGAAATTGCTGGCAAAGCTCAGCAGGTCTAGCAGCATCTGTGTGAAGAAAGCAAAATTAATGATTTGAGTCTAGTGACTCTTTATTATATCACCCCATTTTGCGGACAGTGACCTGGACTCACCGATGGATGGTGGGTGGAGAAAGGCCAGCTAGTCTTTTTCTCTTGCCAACCACCACAAGAGGTCACATCTCCAAACACAGTCAGACTGGGCACATATAGGGAATCCTGGATTAAGTGGAATGCCCAGCAATCAATGATTTTCTGCGCTCTGCAAGGCTAAGTGCCACTATCTTCTCTCCGTCCCCTCAATCTACTGTAGGGCCACCGCTCATTCTAATGCCGACAATGCATATGCCACTCATTAAGATTCAAGGACTACAGCTCTCACTATTGCATGGATCATATCCACTTAATAGGTCTCCTCCAACTCATCCTTCAAAACTAATAACTCTAACTGCACTTTGTGCTTCCTACTCACTTGTTGGGATCACCATACTACTTTTCCTGTGACTGCATCATCACGGCCTACTCTTCCATCGACTTCCATCACACTCAGTCCCCCACTTTGTCTCATTACAGAAAAAAATGGCCCACAACCAGGCTGATGGGGCCAAAACCAACAGACATTGGTGGACATCAGCTTTCTCACTGCTTTTGAGGAGGAAATACTTAATAGGGCCAGAGGAGAGCAGAACCACTCACATGAAGATGGGAGAGCTCAATGGCAAACCAACTCAGTAAGCTTTAATATGTTGCTCTCCCATTGCCACCAGTGCCAATTCACTCTTAATCTGCAATAAGGTTTATCCTTCTTACTCAACTAGTTTCCACACTTCTCTTATACAGATATCAACAACAGTCAATGATCCTGTGCTCTGAAGAGTTTAGAGCTGGAGACTCTCAGTTTCATACCCACTTCTGAAGAGGAAGCCACTTACCTCTCAGAGGATTCATTAGCAAGCTTTCCTCCTGCAGCCATCACCAGCTCAGAGTTCCATCTCAGTGGGTTGTCTCACTAAGTTAACTTCAAGGGCACAATCTGATGAGAACATCAATGACATATCTCAACAACTGGTCAACAAAGACATGGCCCATGTCTCTAACATTCAGAGGACTGCCAGAGACCAGGCGTCTGCTTAGATTCAGGCAAAAGATGATCCTAAGGTCTTTGAACTTTGAAATAACTTCACAGAGGCCAGTATCCTGTCACAAGCCACCCTTTATTTACATGTAGAGAGCCTTGACACTGATCCAACTCCCACAGAGCTAGCTGTTAGAGTGAAAAGAACCTCCAACACTCCTTTTTATATCTGACAGCCAAGGCTCCCTGATTGGACCAGGTTAACAGCCCCAATCAGAGAACTCTATGTTGTGGATCTGGCTTACCTTATTACAAGCACTATAGTCTTGACTTTGTTTAATGACTTTGTTAAAACGCACAGAAAGGCTCAGGTACAGCAGGCACATTCATCAGAAGCAAAATAGGTCAAAGAATGGATGAGCTCACCAATGTGATCAGTGCAGTGCTGTTTCTGACATGGGCTGTCTGTATGGAGAGGTAAGTGACAGCCAAGAAAACACAGTTCCACTACACTCAGTATTTGTCAGATATGTGCAGATACCAGCGCCCCATCACTTTATCCAGAGGCATTCAGCATCAATTTCAAAAGAACAAGGAGCCAGCATCTTACATAGAAAAAGTCACACACACAGTATCCCAGAAGCTTCTTCTGAGGACACTCCAGAGGTACCTGCCCAATCCCCCACACCCCCTCCACCCACCCCTTGTGATCTCAAAGCCCGCAGAAGTCCAAGCTGAGGAGGGTAAATCTGGACAGGGCATCACAGCTGGCCTGAAACCTCTAGGTCCAAACTGCTTTAGGGAGTGAGCAGCCCAATCTTCCAGGTTAATATTTCCATGCTTTCTTGATTTGATGATGTTATTGAACCTTTTTGTTTGGTACTATATCTAACAGTGTGTTGCTATACTCCTGTTGCTGAACTCCTCAGTGACTCCCAACCATATCCTTCCTGCTGACTGTGACAGATGTATTCCTTCCATCAGCAGGGAATAGGATCTCCTTGCAGGCTTTATCATTTTGGTGTGATGCAGAATTAACAATAACACCTCTTTTACATGTTGGATTATGTTGACTGGAATAATCTGTGATGTCTTGGGTAGATTCATTGTCACCAGTTCTTCTTATTAGTCTAGTCTACTGATACCATGTGGGGAAGAAAGTCCATGCAATATCTTATGCAGAAGATAGGGTCAAGCTTGAAGACAAGTGAATAGGCTAATTATAAATTTTGTAAAAGCTAGTTGCATTACAACTGAGATACAAAATGGTCTCTTGTGAGACATCTGGTCAGCTTAAGAGTAACTTCATAGTACAGCTACTAGAAGATTCTCACAGAGCATCAATCCTGAGCACAGAATTCCATCAACTCTCAAGAAACACTGGCTAGCTTTTCCCAGAGGCAGTCCTAATGGGTAGATCCTATTTCATGGTGTCAGTTTACATTTTCAGGTATTAAATAACTTACACAAAATCATTTTAGAACTAGATCCAATCTGATTGCAACCACGGAAGAGACCCCAGGAACATTGGATCAAATTACATGCTGTATAATTCCAGTATGCAAGGAATGGGTGGATTTCTTAGAGTGCACAGAAACCCAGTTGTATTTCCTGAACACCTAAGAACCTCACCCCCAAATATTTTTATTAATGGTCTGAGAAAGGGAAATCTTTTGCCAGGGGATTTTCTATAAATTCACGTTGAGCATTTAATAAAAATTTGTTCATGGCGTGTCAGCACTACTGATGAGGTCAGCATTTATTGTCTATCCCTAATAGCCCACAGCGCATTAAAAATCAGCCACATTGGTCACATGTCAGTCAGATCAAGTGAGGATGGCAGGGTTCCCTCCCTAAATGGCTTTGGTGAATCAAATGGATTTTATGACAATTGACAGTGTTTCCATGGTCACCATTAATTTAGCTTCTTAGATTTTTAGTGAATTCAGTTTCCACCAGCTGCCTCAATGGAATTTGAACCCATGTTCCCAGAACATTACCTTGGGGTTACTCGCCCAGGGACATTCTTATTACACCACTATTAAGAACCCCAGAGCCAGCATTTATTTCACAAGTCTAACTGCCCTCAAGAAGGCAGTGGTGACGGGCTCACAGAATACATGTAGAGAAATTTACCACAGTGGCTAAACAGTAATTGGTAAACACAGACAGAGAGCTCAACCCTGACAGTACAGCTTAACTTGAGCCTAAAGGGCTAGCCAACTGGAAACATCACACACACCAATATTTTGTAAAGAAAATTGCAGATGTAATTTTAAATTGAAATTTAGGGCCGATCATATTATGTAGAGGAATACCTATTTCCCGAAGTTTAGGAGATATATCATTGTGCCACCCTATTACCGTCGGGAGACCTATTGCTGTGATTTTAAGTTGTGTGGAGACCTCACACAAACTTAGTGGGAGGGAAGATATTTTAGTTCTGAGGAAGGATCACCGGACCCGAAACGTTAACTCTGATATTTTCCTCGCAAATGGTATGTGTACTGTTGAGCTTTTCCAGCAACTTTGTTTTTGGTTCTGATTTACAGTATCTGCAGTTCTTTCGGTTTTTATTTAGTCTGCATTAAAATGGCTCCCATGATACGCTGCTGACTTCTGATGTGATTTGCACTAGATGTCATTTTGTGAGAATGTCTGGGCACATACACGAATGCACAACAACTCTGTTCAGAGGGGGCAGATCATTGTATCAGTCAGTGAGCAACCTTGATTTGATCCCAGCACTGAGATTTTGGAGACAACATTTCAACTCGATATGTTCTGATCAACCTGTTCAGGGATGTTATGACACACCCTTGAAGCAGGTGGGACTTGAACTTGGGCCTCCAGGCTCAGCGGTAGAGACACTATCACTGTGCCACAAGAACCCACGACAGCACTTTAGCTAATGTTGTTTCTTAAAGATGTACACCTGAAAACAATTCAGCACCAGGAAAGATAGCTCCACCCATTACCTGAACATGAGTGCTATCTACAGGGATCATTAATTATTTTTAATTGATTTCTGTTTGGCCTTTGCTATTGCTGTAGATGTGTCTGGTGGGTTATGCAGTTCTTTAAAGGGCTGAAATCTACAAGGAGAGGTCTGGTATGTGCTTAAAGGCTTAACATTGACTTCAAAGACCTCTTAAGCCATTTGCTCCCAAATATGGATAGAGCAGTAGATATTCCCCAACTATGACATCAAGATTCGAAGAGTGGTCCATCACATTACTGACTTGTATGCCTTGTAGGTGGAGGGTGGGCTTTGGGGAGGAATTCCTAGTCCCTGATCTGTTTTTGAAGTCACAGAATTTATAAGGTTGGTCTAGTTCAGTTTCTGGACACTGGGAACCCCCAGGATGTTGATTGTGAGGTAGTTAGAAATGGTAATGCCATTGAATGTCAAAGGGAGATGGTCAGGTTCTCTTTTGATGGAGACGCTCATTGTTTGGTACTTTTATTTCTTCTTGTCAGACACTTTTCCACAAATAGAAAATGTTACAGGGTACAGGCTGTTCTTAAGGAGTTCAGACTAACTTCAATGGGGCCTGCCTCACACAAATTTGGGACCACCTAACAGCATATTCGAGTCAGTAGGCTGCTCAAAGTTGGCATGATGCCTGCAATAAAGTAACAGGGATGCGCTAATTGCTATCAAGATTTTGGCCACATCGACTAACTGCACTCTAGTTGCTTAACATGTTACTCAGTTGTGTCAAACAGAGGTGGTCCAGTACTTATCGTCATCATCATTGGTGGTCCCTTGTGGATGAGGATGACTCTCTCAGGGTGAGCCCATAGGTGGCTGTACGGTCCAATGCAGCTTCCGCAGGCTCTGTTACACCTGGGGCAGAAAGTGGTCATGGGAAGGAGTGGGTGGGGTGCTGATATGGCAGCGCGCTCCTTTCGCTGTTTTCGCTTGGCTTCTGCCTTCTCCCAACAGCAAGTCTCAAGGTGCTCGATGCCTTCCCGGATGCTCCTCTTCCTCCACTTTAGACGGACTTGGGCCAGTGATTGCCAGGTGTCTGTGGGAATGCCACACTTCCTCAGTGAGGCCTTGAGGGTATCACTGAAGCGCTTCCCCTGTCCACGTGGGGTTCACACCTGATCGGCCACGATGGGCTGGGCATGTATTCCACATGACCGACACGAGACTCCACAAGCAGATGCTCTACTCCCAGCTTTGAAACAGCAGGCCAGCCCAGCACTATACGGCAACTAGTGATGAGATATGAATGCTAACATTGTCGAAAATATCTATATCTTGAGAAAGAGAATGCCTTGGCGTGTTTTCCTAAATTAAAGCCCTATATAAAGGCAGGTTATTGCAGTTGTAGTGATATTATATCTTAAGCAAGCTTCAATTCATTTCAAAAGGAAACAGATTACCTGTCCTTGACCAGTAACCTAAGCACTCTCACTTGCTTTATTTAAGATTATTAAAGATAAAGCCATTAGTCATGGACTTAACTGTAGCTGATATTTACTGATGATTGGCAATATTACCTTCTCTAAGAGGAATAAAAGTCCAATCAGCAGTTTGAGGGTGACTGAAATCATCAGGAATTTCTAGCTTCCCGTGATTGCAATTTCAATTCAGTGAAATTCTGACATTGCAAAGGTTACGAGCCACAGAGGAGCCAGTTTGCTAATCTGATCTGACAGCAGGAAGATTGCATTTGCCATAGTTTCTGCAATCTACCTTGTACCTGACTGTCTCGGGCATAAAATCTTCTTAACGATATGAACACTTGATGACATTGCTCTTGAAATGATCAGCTAGCCCATGAGTGGCCCATTTTGTCAGTACCCTTTTCGCTATTTACACTTTCAATCCCCATGCAGTTCGTTGCAAGACTATTTTCTAATATCTCTGAGCAAATTGCATAGTTCTCCATTTCATTTGCATCTCTATGCCATAGTCAAATAATGATTTTTGTAGACCACTGAGATTATGTGAGCTGTTGCATTATAATTGCAGTTTCCGTTCTTTTGAATGTGAACTCTAAACCCGTTTTGAAAATTCACCTGATGGAATTAATACAAATAATATGGCTGGTCACTGTTTAAAAAGACCAGGGTGAAAAGTAGTGCAATTTAAATCCTTTAAAATTGTAGACTTCCTGCTTAAATAAAACCTGTCATTTTTGACCATCAATTTGATTTCCCTACGTTCTATTCAGTATTTCTCTTTTTTTTTTGAGATATCAGAACGGTAAAGCTTCATGATAGAAATGTCTCTCATTTTCAGTTTCCAGAACCAACAGCAATATTATTCAATGCTATAGTCATGTAAGAAATAGAAGCAGGAATGGGCCATTCCCGTCCCAAGATTGTCTGACCATTCAGCAAGATCATGGCTGATCTGCCCCAATCTTCAACTCTTCTTCCGTACCAATTCATCATAGCCCTGAACTCCCCAGAAATTCCAAAGGGCTATCTACCTCTCTTTAAATAGTTTCAGTGGTCTAGCCTCAGAAACTCTTCGGGGTATAGAATTCCAGAAATATACTGCCCTCTGGGAGATGAAATTCCTTACATCTAAGTTTTAAATGTCCCCTTCTGCAACTATGTGACCTAGTTAATGATCGGCCCACTAATGGAAACAAATTAGTGGAAACGTCCTCTCGGAATCTTATGTATTTCAATGAGTTTACGACCCATTCTTCTAAACTCTAATGAACCAATCTCCATCTCTGGTGACCGCCTCCAAACCAACATCTATTTCAAGCCCACTGACTCCCACAGCTACCTAGACTTCACCTCCTCTCACCCACCTTCCTGCAAGAATGTGATCCCCTACTCCCAATTCTTCTGCCTCTGCTGCATCTGCTCCCAAGATGGGGCGTTCCGCGCCCGAACATCCCAGGTGTCCTCTTATTTCAAGGACTGCAACTTTCCCCCTTCAATGGTCGAAAATGCTCTCAACTGCATCTCTTGTGTTTCCCGCACCTCTGCCCTCACATCTCCTCCCCTCAACAAAAACAAAGACAGAATCCCCCTTGTCCTCACATATCAGCCCACCAACCTCCATATCCAATGTATCATTCTCCGCAGCTTCCGTCACCTACAATCTGACCCCACAACCAAAGATATAATTCCCTTCCCACCCCTATCTGCCTTACGTAGGGACCACTCTCTCCACGACTCCCTCATCTGCTCCACACTCCCCACTAGCCCCACCACCCCCGGCACCTTTCCCTGCAACCGCAGGAAGTGCTACACCTGCCCCTACGTTTCCCCCTCACCTCCATTCAAGGCACCAAACAAACCTTTCACATCAGACAGAGGTTCACCTGCACATCCGCCAATGTGGTCTATTGCATCCACTGTTCCTAATATGGCCTCCTCTACATCGGTGAGACCAAGCAGAGGCTCGGAGACCACTTTGTAGAGCACCTGCGCTCTGTTTGCGACAAACGACAACACCTTCTGGTTGCGAGCCATTTCAGCTCCCCCTCCCACTCCCTGGATGACATGTCCATCCTGCGCCTCCTCCAGTATCACAATGACGCCACCTGCAAACTGCAGGAGCAACACGTCATATTCTGCCTCAGGAACCTACAACCCAATGGCCTAAATGTGGGCTTTACCAATTTCAAAATCTCCCCACCTCTGGCCTCATTCCATGACCGACCCTCCCTCTCAATCCGCCTCCTTGGCCTGACACAACCTGTCCATTTTCTCTCCCACCTATCCGCTCCTCCCACCTCACTTACCAATCCCCACCCCTGCCTACCTGCACTCACCTATCACCATCCCACCTATCTTCCCCAACCCCACCCCTCCTCTCTCTATTTATTTCAGTGCTCCCTTACCCCTCCCCCATTTCTGAAGTAGGGTCCTGAACCAAACCGTCAACTTTCCTGCTCCTCTGATGCTGCCTGGCCTGCGGTATTCCTCCAGTTGCACACTGTGTTGTCTCTGCCTCCGGCATCAGCACTTCTTACTATCTCTGAATGAATCAGTTTAGCTGTTTTTGATTAGTCAACCCTTTCATATCAGGAAACAGCTTAATGAATCTCTTTTGAATTGCCTCTCGGGCTTGTAGATTGTTATGGACTAGACCAAACCCTCTCAAAATGTTTTAGAAAGATAGCCTAGACCCTAACTTTTTCTTATTTTAAAGATAAGTGTAAGGCATTGTATTCCAGATGCAACTCGTTTGGTCAAACTACTCTACTTTAAGCAAAACACACTTTATTTTTATGCTACAGTTAAAATACAAAAAAAAACAATAAAGGAAAAGAATTATCAAAATGCTTAACAATATTAACTACTACTAATTAACCATTCCTATATAGTAACATCCCATAAACACACCGTTGGCAAAGGCAAATTCAATAAAATAGTCTCACATGCAGCAGGAAGAGAACTCCAGCTTTAAGCTGTAACAGGGAGAGGAATATGAGCTTCCACATCCAGCTTCAATATCCCAGCAACTGCTACTGAATGCTAAACTAAAAAGTCCTGGTTCTGTGAGAGCTTGATCACATCCATTCAGCTACTTCTATTGTTCCATCTTTAACAAAAACCCCAAGGCTTCACAAGGTGTTTACCTTGTTGGCTTTGAGCCGACTGCTCATTACCTCTGTCGCTACCTTGCTTCATAAAAAATCCAGGACAAATGCACCTCTTAAAGCCACAGTATCTTCACAAGATCCTTTCTTAAATATGGGGACTAAAACTGTACAAAGCCTTTAACCTGGTCCTCTTGGTCCAGGGGTAGCGACACTACCACTATGTCACAAGAGGGCCCTTTGAAGTGTGGTTGTACTGTGCCATGGCGAGAGCCCATCACTGCAGTTCTCACTTTGTTTAAACACCTTTTACAGTGCTTCAAGTCTTATCCAATTGCAGAGTCCATTTAAATCACTGAGATGAAGTAGTGTGATGGCGGTCATTGTTGGTATGGCCTCACAAATATTTGTATCGTTGTAACAAGACTTCCTCACTTATTAGGCTCCAACCATCCCTCGTATTAAAATGCAGTACTATATTTGCCGCCTTCTTCACTTCCTGTGGCTGCATGCGTTTTTTTGTGCTCCATGCATAAGAACGGTTGAATCTCTCTGCTTTATGTGTTTTATCGAGTCTCTCTGCATTGAAATGATAGCATGTCCTTTGCTACTTCCTACCAAAGGCCATGACCTCATACTTTCTGACATTAAATTCCATCTGCCAAGTTTTGCCCATTCACTCAACCAATCTACATACTTCTGCAAATTCCTTGTAGATCCCTCCCACCTATTTTTGTATTATCAGCAAATTTGGATACATTATACTCAGCCCCGGCCTCCAAGTCATTAATATAGATCATAAAGAATTGAGATCCTGGGACTGATCCTCATGCCATTCCATTAGTTACATCTTTCCGACCTGAAAAAGACCGATTAATCCCATCTCTCGTGTGTGTTAATCAATTGTCAGTCAATTCTAATACATTACTCGCAAAAAATGAGCTTTTGTCTTATGCAATAGCCATTTGTATAGAATCTTATTGAATGCCTTATGGCAATCCGAATATATCACATCTACCAGATACCCCTTCATCAAATTTGCTTGTTATATCTCAAAAATCTCCAGCAAATTTGCCAAATACAATTTCTGTATCACCATACCATGTTTATTCGATTTGATTGTGTTAAACTTTTCTAAATGTTCTTCTATTTATTCCTTAATAATGGGCTTTAGCATTTTCTCAGTGACAGATGCTAGGCCAACTGGTATATAGTTAACCACTTTCCATCTCCCTTCATTTTGAACATATGCGTTACACATGAGGTTTTACAATTCACTGGAACACTCTCAAAATCTAGTGAATACTGGAATATTTTGAATAATGCCCCCACTCTGCAGCCTTTTTCTTTAAAACCCTTGGATGCATGCTACTAGCTACTGGAAACTTTTTCTGCTTTTAGTCCCATTTGTTTGTCAAAAACTTGTCAAATTAGTTTGTCACTTGTGATATAAGCTATTACGAGATCCATTAGCAATTTCCTTAGGTGTAACCTTTGGGATATATATCGAGTCCTCCACTGTGAAGACGATGCTACATATTGGTTTAAATTATTTGCCTTTTCCCTGTTCCCCATTATTAATTCCCACTTGCAGTGTACAAGGTTCCAATTTTTAATTCAGCTTCTTTCTTGAATTTGATATATATGTAAAAGCTCAATTAATGGAAGACCTGAAGAAATGAACCCAGATGCTGACATTGTCCCTAAATACGTCTGCTAATATCGTTCATTGTTTCAAACTTGCTGATAGGCAGTGAAGTATATATTGTATTTTAGCATAGTTCCTTTGCAGTATAAATAAGCATTGAGGACATGCTATAATATTGGCACCAATTACAGTAATTGTGAGATAATCATCGTTCATCTGCCTTTTCTCCAGCATATTTTAATATTCATTATTTTCAAATTATAAGCAAGCACCTATATTTCCCACAAAAAAGTACAAAAGTCAATATTATAGAATACACTCAGATCACAAACTGGATTTGGTTGTACTTATGCAAAGTTTCAGAACCTGTGATATTTTAATATTCTTGTGCATTTAAGGTGAAGACATAAATGTATATATGAACAGTAAGTCATTCTGGTATGTTAAATTGAAACAGGGTGTGAGAAGGCCAACATGAAGCATAATTGTCAGCACAGGCCTGCTTTTCTGCTATACATTCTATGTGACAAATCTATGATGCATTATAGCAGTTCATAGCACTCTGCTGTCTCCACAGTCATGAGCAGTATGGCTGGAATTGCTGACGTTCTCTTACATACCTTCTGCTGCTGATCCAGAATTATCCTCCTCACTAAATGTTACCTGACGCTCAGTACTTTTGTCCAGTTGTGCAGAGGATGGAGTGTCCTATGATCTGTGTGGCCTCTGCACTGCTATCCAGGTCACCACCACCCAACCTTGCTCACTTTATGATGTGTGAGACAACTCGAGAGAATGCAACTACCTAGCTCAGCGGTCGTCCTGAAGTCTGTGTTTCTGAGTTCATGGAAGGTGTCCACGAGGCCTGTAATGGTGCAACATCAGAGTGAGTAACTATCGCTGAGATATCTTTATCCTTTTGCTAGACCACCTCCTGTGAAACACCTGAAGGATGTTAGGGATGAAAGATATGATTGAGAACTGGTAAAGAAACATGGTATTAAGTCACCATTTATACATAATCTTCTATCTTGGCTGTTGCCAACAAATCAACTTGAGTGTAGTGTACCTTGAGATATTTATATTTCTGTCTCCAGGTAACTGAGAGAACCCCCCACCCAACACCCGCCATCTCTCCCTCTCCTATTGTCAGTTATATAAAGACTCAGTTGATCTCCAACACCATCTCCTCTGCAGTTGCCAATATGAAATTGCCTGGATGGCCATCCCCAATTTTATTTCCAGCAAAGAGAGGAGAAACAGACTTGTGAGTAAAGGAACACTTTGAGATGATGAATGGATAATACCTGTGGACAGTCACAAAAAAGCAGGCATTCCCAAACTATGGCTTGTGTGGAGACACTAGCCAATTACCCAACACACACGCCTTGTTATCATATAGTCTGCCATTACATATTTCCTATGTGTAACTAACAGTCACTAACAGCTATTCCCCCTCCTAAGCAGAGTGTTATCAACTCCTTTGTCTGTCCAACTGCTCTCTTTGTCCTCTTTCCCCTTTTATCGTTTACTCCTTACCTCCTCCCCTTCCCTATCTTCTGTAGATAAAACAACATTTTCCCAGCAACCATCAGTTCTGAGAAAGGATCACCAGATCCAAAACGTTAACTCTGATTTTTCTTCGCAGTTTTCTTCACCTGCTGGGCTTTTCCAGCAACTTCTCTTTTTGTCCCTGATTTACAGTGCCCGCAGTTCTTTCCATTTTTATTTGCTGGTTTTAACATTTTTGTTTTGCTTTCAATGTAGCTGCATGAGTGGAGAGTAACCACGTGGAGAATGAGTGGAACACGAATCATACACAGTTAATATCCAATTTCAGGAAGGAAGAGGAATCACATGCTCCTTCTGGACTGGTCTTTGGAGGCTACTCAGGACCCCCGAGTGAAAAGTATCTCCCTTGACATGACTCAGTCCTGCTGAGAAAAAGACCAAGCTTTCTGGCTCTCGTCTGTGCTAAATTGTAAGGCAAGAAAGAAGGAATATGAGCCAGTTAGATCCAACTAGGGGACCGAGTGCACAAAGGAATGGCTAGACAAGACAAATGCTGTGAATGTCCAGGAAGCCTCAGAGAGAGGGAGTGTTATGACAGTGAGTGAAGAGCCCAGAGAAGGAGCTTGGCCCAGTCCATGAACTGGTTGTATGTCCCCGAGTGCACGTTAATAGTGATAGTGGCCGAGGTGCAACATTGAAGTACAGAAGGATTGGAGATATGCCATAAGAGATCTTAGAGGCTGGCACATGTCGAATGCCAATGTCCATGGATATGGGCGATATGTGACTGGTGTCTATGGAGCATGTTCTGAGATGTTATTGCACAGTGCTCAACATGGAGGTTGGTCAGAGCAAGGGTCAAGCTGACGCCATCAGGCGCAGTAGCAACAGAGATGGCATGTGATTCCTTGTGATGCTCGTCTTTTAGTGGCTATCCACTGAATGGTGAGCTGTTCTGGGAATGGCAAGTGGTAAGATGGGCAAAAAAAGGGATACAAGAGATGCCATAAAGATATGGTAGGAGTAATGAAGAGGGCAAGTTTGGGAAGATACTGTGAGCAAACCCATTATGCCTTGTGGCAAAAAAAATCCTTTGAAAAAAATTCAAAGTAATTCAAACTTAGCCAAAATAAATGTAAGATTCAGTCCAATGTTATTCTTTGTGGATAACATTGTGGGTTCCCATAGGTAAGAATGCAATGTTTCCCTGCAACCGGACTCTGAAGCATATTGAATTTGTGATAAGGCTGTGAAGGTCATCATTTCTTGTATATACAGAGTGATTAGTGCCTGTCAGTTCTTTCACTGATGCAAGATTATGAACTTCATCTCAAGGCACCATTGCAAGGTCAAGTTCTACAGCTGAACATTAGTTTAACCTGCCAGTACCAGTCTTGTTTTGCAAAAGTATGAAATCATCCCTATAATGTAGTATATTTCCAGTTTCTCCAATTAGTGTGCACCTTCTGAATGGTTAAGTAGAATCAGTCATGCAAACAAGTCTGCACTGTTTCAGGCTCTGTTAAATCTCTCCTGTCACCAGCTTCTGCTCCATCTTATGAACATTAGAATACATAGCAGAAACAGCACAGAAACAGGCTTGTCGGCCTCACTGATCGAAGCCAGTGTTTTATGTTCCACCTAAGCCTCCTCTTGCTCTATTTCATATAAACCTATTAGCATGCATCTCTATTCTCTTATCCCTTATGCACTTCCTCTATTTCCCTTTATTGACAGCTGTGTTTTTGCTTCAATTAATCTACGCGGTAGCAAGTTCCACATTCCATCACTCCCGGGTAAAGAGGTTTCTTCTAAATATTTATTGAATTTATTAGTGACCTTCTTATATTTATAGTTCCTTGTTCTATGTTTCTCTAGAAGTGGAAACATCTCTCTGCATTCACCATATGAAATTTTAAACACCTCTATTAGCCCATCCATTAGCCTTCTCCTTACTAGAGATAAGATCTCAGCTTCTTCAATATATCCCAACAGGTAAAAGTTCTCAGTTTGTGGCACCTTTTTCTCTTCCTGCTCTTTTCCTTCATCCTTTCACAGATGAACTGACTCATTATGTAGGCTGTGGAGATGAATAGTTTGTTCTGTGTATTTTTAAATTGAAAGGGAATAAAAAAATTCACTTTAATCATATTTTATTCCCCAGTCACTTATCTTCATCACCTATTGTTTAGCCCTATCACATCTGATCTGTGTCAAAATCTTTCGAGGTTGTACATTCACTTTGGCAGAATGGTACTGTTTATTCTTAAATTTCAATTACAGATCAATGAAGCTCAATGCATAGTTTGGACAATTTGAAAATAAATTTTAAAAAAAAAAGCAAGATGTTACACAAGAACAAAATGACACAGCCATTCTTGGACTGCATTTATCCTACAATTTATTCACTTTACAATCAGGCTGGTATTGCAGTATAATTTTACGATCAGGTGCTTTTCTGAAACATACTCGGAATTGGTATGGGTACTCAAGGGACCAGGAAGTAATTAGGTTGGAAATCCCACTGCATTTAGTTTGATGGATTCAAGCCTCAAAAACAAAAGGTCTGGAGAGCTTTTGAAGCTTCCAGTTGGTTGAATCCAATAGTGAGAGAGTGTGGATAACTCCAACTACACTCTGTGTAGTCTCAGATATCAATGCTCCCCGATATTGACAGCCTGATTAATAGAGAAAGTACCTTCTTATCCACCCTATCTATCTCCCTCAGAGTCTTATACACACCTACCAGGTCACTCTCAGTCTGTGTTGCTCCAAGGTAAACAACCCCAGTCTATTCAATCTTTCCTCTGTTTGAACTGCCTCGGAAGGGGAAAAGGACATTCTAGCAAAGTTTCTCAGTGGGGTTTCAGAGGCATTGGATTGTGATCTTTTCAGTATAGGAGATTAAAACGTTAAAGTAATTCAATCGGATAGATGCAGCAAATTGAACAAAAGGCAAAATAAGACACAGAGACCGTCCTTGAGTGAAATGAGAAAGCTGTATTTCATACAAAGGGTAGTAGGAATTTGGAACTATATCCCCAAAATGCCAAATGGATCTTTCAAAACTGAGATTTTTTTTTTGCCAGCTAAGGGACCCAAGGGATATGGAGCAAAAGTAGATAAAAGAAATTAGGATGCAAACCATTTATGAACTATTTGAATGGCTCAAGGGAGATCTTGTTACTCCTGTTCCTAAAGGAGTTTCTTGAGGTCCATGTTGACCAGTCTCAGTTGCATCCAGGCATTGTAAATGGAGTACTAAAGATTAAACACTGATGACCTCCATGAGCTTGTGATGTCAGCTGGTATGACAGCAATGATGGATTAAAGCCACAGGAGGTATCTATATGGTCCTTTCACTCCCTAGAGATGCATTCCCACTGCTAACTCAGGCTTACTGACATGGTTCAATGAGCAGTTACTGCAGCAGTGAAGAGGAGTGTATGAAGATCTTGCATTTAATGAGGAATAATTGTGACACACGTGGACCCTAGCACCTTCCTAAATCCACCACAGTAGGGGGTCCATGGACGGCCTTCCCATTCCACGACTGACTAAAGCCCTTGGATGCCACTGCGATAGGGTTAAAGTTAGGCAATGCATGCCCACTTAAAGACTTCATCCTGCTGCTGCTTTAACCCATTGCCTACGTAATAGGGGTATGCCAAGCAAAAGTATGCAGGTTACGCTCCTTGTGCCTCCCAAACAGGGATCCCTCAATCAAAGGCACTCAATGCCCGATGAATGATTTGTCATTCAGAATGGGCGTAACTATTTAGAGCCTAACCCTGTCCCTGCTGAGCTCACTCCACCTCCACCTCTACCCTGCAAATCTCCTCCTTCCACTATTTTATGTGTTTTTTCTTCTCGAACCTGGGTCTCCAATATCCTTCTCACAGAATCATAGACACTAATGACACAGAATGAAACCATTTGGCCCATTATATCTTCACCAGTCAATAAAGATCTGAATATTTTACCCTTTGGGCCCATAGCTATGGAGCCTACAGTAAAGCAAATGAATACCTAAGTACTGCTTAAATGTTATGAGAGTTTCTGACTCAACCACTTACTGCAGTGAGTACAAGTATTGATTACACCTGCCTCGCCAACATTCTCAATGCACTCTTGACCTTAACTTCTCACTGCATGAATAAACTTATTCTCAGCGCTGTTGATTAAGCTTCTTTTGCTATTTACTTCATAAAAAAAGGCACGGTGACAGACTAGTTAGCACTGCTGCCTCACAGCGCCAGGGACCTGGGTTCAATTCCACCCTCAGGTAACTGTCTGTGTGGAGTTTTGTACATCCTCCTGGTGTCTGTGTAGGTTTCCTCTGTGTGCTCCGGTTTCTTCCCACAGTCCAGAGATGTGCAGGTTATGTGGATTGGCCATGCTAAATTGCCCCATAGTGTTCAGGGATGTGCAAGCTAGGCAGATTAGCCATGGGAAATGCAGTGTTACAGGGATAGGGTGGAGGGGTGGGTCTGTGTGGGATGCTCTTTCGACGGTCGGTGCAGACTCTATGGACGAAATGACATCTTTCCGCAGTGTTGGAATTCTATGACCTGTGCCCTCTTATTCACGATCCTTTAAAGCATGAGAACAATTTCTCTCTCTGTACTTTGCAACTTCCTGAGATCTCCACTCAATGATATGTGTCATCATATGTTTAGTGAACTTGACCTAAAGGTTAATGCTATTTCTGTTTCTAAAGACGCTATTGGTCCTGATGGGCATTTCCAGCACTTTCTGCTTTTAAACCAAATGGACTACTGTGTCCTGGATGGTGCTGAGCCTTTGGGTGTGTCAAAACTGTACTTAACAACCAAGTTATAGATTAGGGTAATCTGCAATATAGAGTTCATGAAACACTGAGCTCCAGTGAATCACGTATTAAGCTTTGACTTCACAACAGTGGCAACAGAGAGAGAGAAAGAATCAGAAAATTAATGTGCAGTTGATTCAGTAGATCCTGCATCTTCCACAGTCCCAAGGTCGATTGGAAAGACTAGACATGATACTAAAACTATTGGACCTGTTGTCATGTCACATGCTGCCTGAGGAACAGGGATAAAGTGTGGTAAAAAGAAAGGCAGGGCCCAAAGTCTCAATCTGACCTGTCTGCACACATGCCGGGTGGCAACATTGGAGGGAGCAATTCAAAGAGTGGACTGTTTATCAATTGTTCTAATTACGCACTTGCTATGAGCAAGCTACTTATGTTGGAAGAACACATTTGTGAAAAGTCTTAGAGCACTTACTACCTAAAAATGTCAAATTATAAAGCATATTTCCTTGCAATGAAAGTATAGTCAGTCTAATTATATAGCCACACTTATCTAAGGCAATTTGTATGAATTGAATTAATTGCTTTGTTGCAATTATATCACATGTTCATTATTTATGAAATAGCAACTTGGATTTGTTCTACCGACTGCAAATCTGTGCAACATATCATCCCACATTTGTAATTAGATGCACCAGTTATAGACAATCATTGCACTATTGTTTTGTATCAGAGAAAAATCATCAGTACATGAAGAAAAATAATACTAGGCCTTAATTCTAAAAGATCAAATTATATATTTTTATTTGTTTGCCATCACTTTCCTTGCTTAGAAGTTGAAATAGGAACATCAATTGACTAGAAATTACACTTATTGCGGCCCATAGAATCAATTTCTAACTACAACTATTTACAGTTATTTGGTGCCTTATAATGTTTAAGCTGGGGCGAGAGTTTGAAAGAGGTGACTAAAGACTGGGGCAAAAATAAATGCGCAGTTTGTTTTTAAAAGATGAGAGTGAAGACGTTGAAGGCATTAGAGATACAGTTACAGACAGTTAAGAGGTGGACACAGAGGAAGTACAAAGCGATGCAGACAACTTACATCAGGGGCAAAAGCAGATGGTGTATATGGAAACTTAAAGGTCTTCACTTTGGTCATGTAAATAGAAATGTAGAACATTCTTTAAAATGTGTAACACTGGTAATTGTTGCAAAATCAGACATGCTGTTGAAACTTTTTACTTCATTCTCATGAGGACAGATGGAAAAAATACAAAACTTTAAAGGAACAACAAATTATACTGCGTCAGAGGAGGGTCTAATTGTGCTGAGTCTGATTGAATGCACCATGGACAAGTGGTCTTCCGTGCTTTTGTCAAACTGAAGATGACACATCTTTATTCTTGCAGTGGACAGGGCCCTACATACAAATCTGTTAAGCCCAACTGAGTCACAGTGGGAACTCAACTGGTGATATTAATGTGATTGTTATTGTACTTCTTCATTCACTTAGGATTGTTGAATAAGTTTTATCTGATTAGATCTTGATCAGATTGGTCAATGGGCCAAGGAGTGGCAGATGGTGTGTAATTCAGATAAATGTGAGCTGTTGCATTTTGGTAAGGCAGATCAGGGCAGGATTTGTACAGTGAATGGTAGGGTCCTGGAGAGTGTTGCCAAACAGAGACCTAGGGATGCTTGAGCTTGGTTCCCTGAAAGTGGAGTCACAGGTAGACAGAGTGGTGAAGAAGGCATTTGATATGCTTGTCCTCATTGGTCAGAACATTGAATATAGGAGTTGGGACATCATATTGCAGCTTTAAAGGATATTGGTGAGGCCAATACTGCATTCAATTCTGGTCTCCCTGCTATAGGAAAGACTTTGTTTAAACTTGAAAGGGTTCAGAAAAGATTTAAAAGGATGTTGCTGGGAGTGGGGAATTTGAGCTGTAGTGAGGGATTGAATAGGCTGAGATTTTTTTCCCCCTGGAGTGTCAGAAGCAGAGGGGTTTATAAAACCATGAGGGGAATGGAAAGGGTGAATAGCCAACATCGTTTTCCCAGGGTGGGGGAGTCCAAAACTAGAGGGCATAGGTTTAAGGTGAGAGGGGAAAGATTTAAGAGGGGCCTGAGGGGTAACTTATTTACACAGAGGGTGGTGCATATCTGGAACGAGCTACCAGAGAAAGTGGTGGAGGTGGTTACAATTAAGATGTTTCAAAGGCATCTCGCTGGTGCATGAATAGCAGGGGTTTAGAGGGCCAAATGCTGGCAAATGGGGCTAGATCATTTTCAGATATCTTGTTGGCATGGACGGGTTTGATCGATGGGTCTGTTTCCATGCTGTATGACTGTATGACTCAATGACTAGTTTCCATGGTTTAAAAAAAATGTTAGATACTTGTCATGACCACAATTCAGAACCCCAATGTACTGGACATTTTTAACTTATAATTCTAAAAATGTGTTTTTTTTCTTAAAGGTGGTTGATTTGGCCAAAAATGTATATTAGTGGCTAACTGGCAAGTAAGACTGATGGAATGTAACAGCAAATGTGTCAAAGAAACTTTAAGCAGAGAATACTGTGACCTCTTATGACAGCAAAGATGAAAAGGGGCTGAGGACTGCCCGCCTAATTACAAATCATATTCCCCTGTAGGTTGTGTTCCAAACAGCTTGCAATTTTTCCTTTTGAACCAAAAACAACGACAGGAGTTAAAAAGCTGGCAGTTGGTAAACTGGTCCTATTCATTCCTATGTTGCAACTAAAGACTCTTTCTCACTCCAGATGCTGCAAATTAAAAAAAAAAGGGAACAGGACAACAATAAGGAATCTAACTCACATTGCTGGAATTTAATCATGGTCGAACTATAGAATATCAACCAGTCTACACAACTAAGGATCATGAAGCTGACTGTTCAACAACCAACATCAATATTACCAGGAATATCCTTGCAGAGACTGTAATGTTCACCTAGCTGTTTTTGTGAATAATTTAGAGACTGATCCATATATTTAACTGTTTAACTTTTATTTTTATGGACTCATTTCTTACTTCTAATCTTTGCTAATGTGTGATATCGTGCTATTTCTTACATTTAGTAATTAATTAAGCTCACCTTTCATTGACACAAGAAATTTGTTCCTTTTTAAAATAAGTTCTTTTGGGCCTTGAAGGAAGGGAATGGATCCATTTTTAAATTAATCTTGCAGCAACCAGCCGAGGGGCAGGGAATGAAGAAGGTTTATCCCTACAGTTTGCGGTATCCCTTCTGGAACCAAGATAAGATGGGGAACCTCACCTGGAGTCTGAGTGTAACACAGTTTGTGATCTGACTTGTCCAATATTAGGATCAGCTGGGATCATTACAAAGATCACATCCCTTTAAAAGCACTCAGAAGCTCTTCCTCACATAAGATGATGGAGCAAAATAACTTTGTACCCCACGCCACTGATCAGAAAACTGATAAACAGTTCCTTGGCATTAATGATATCTGAAATCTGGCCTCAAATTGAAGTTGGAGAATTGTTCTAATTTTATTCCACTGCAGTTGCATAAACTTCTTTGGCTGCTTCTGTTAACAGAAGCAAGTAAACAGAATCACATTTGTAAAGAAAATCATCAAAACATTATTGACCTTAATGGAAAATAGCAGTTTAATATTGTAAAAATGGTCATGTTGAACAGTGGTAGCAGAGAGAATGCTTGCTGTTTAGTAATATATGTTCTGTCAGAAATAATTAGTCCGACTGTCCTTCCAGTTCTTCCCGAACAAATAAAATCTGAGGGATTTGCCCCAAGGAGACTTGAGCCACAGCTTGTTTCAGACAAACATTAAACACAACAGGGGTTTGTGAAGAGACAGCATTGCTGTTTCACAAGTGATGTGAAGAAGAAAACCATTTTCTTCTAAGAATCTTCTTTTCTTAGAGCACTGAACAGTTATTTTTTTAAATACATTCTTATATGTGCCTATACCTACACATGTTAATGCTCTGTGAGATTTCAGATAAGATAAGAAGTCACACAACACCAGGTTATAGGCCAAAGGGTTTATTTGAAATCACAAGCTTTCGGAGCACAGCTCTTTTTTCACTTTACCTGACGAAAGCTTGTGATTTCAAATAGACCTATTGGACTATAACCCTCTGTCGTGTGACTCCAGACCTTGTCCACCCTAGCCCAGCACCAGCTCCTCCACATCATCTTTCAGATAAATATTCCTGCTTTATGAACATAAACAGTGGTGAAGATTCCCATACAATCCATCTTGTCAAAACAATGCAGAGCATCAAACTAAACTGCACCATTAATCCTCTCTGTCCTCATCGAACATTGTTCAATATTCCTCATGTAATGTGCTATACACGCATTTCCAAAGGACATTTGCTAAGGTGCCACATTGAATGTCACTACTGAAAGTAAGAGTTTATGGTGTTGGGGTAGCCTATTAGGTTGAGCAGAAGATCAGTTGGCAAACAGGAAACAGGGACTAGAGATAAATAAAAATGAGTCATTGTTAGAGTGGCAAGATTTAACTAGTAGAATGCCACAGGGATCAGTGTTTCGCCTTCAACTACTCGCAACCCATATTAATGCCTGGATGCAGGGACTAAACATATGGTTGCTAAATTTGCTGATGAAACAAGGGTAGATATAAGAGTAAATAGTCTGCAAAAAGACATAGCTAGGTTAAATAAATGTGCAAACATGCAGTGGATGATGTATCATGTATGGAAATGTAAACTTGTCTATCTCAGCAGGAAGGGCAGAAATATAGCATATTAATTAAATGAAGAGATGTTGCAGAAATCTGTGATGCAGAGGGACCTTGGTGCCTTAAAATACTTAAAATACAGAACAATACTATGTACCTGCAGCAAGTGATTAAGGTGGTAAAATAGAATATCATTGTTTATTGCAATGGGAACGAAATAAAGGAGTAGGGAAATGTTACTGCAACTGTATGGGATGTTTGTGAAACCACTTCTGAAGTATTGTGAACAATTTTAGTTACTGTATTTAAGAAAAGATATAATTGCTTTGAAAATAGTGCAGAGAAGGTAGATTCAACTGATTCCTAAGATTAGGAGGTTGTTTTATGAGGAAAGGTTGGCCTATATCTATAGGAGTTTGGAAGAATGAAAGCTGATGCTATTAAAACATATAAGACCTTGAGGGAATATAAAAAGCTGAATAGACAGGATGTTTCCCTGAGTGGAAGAGATTAGACTTAGGGCACAATTGAAAGATAAGGGATTTTCTGTTTAAGACAGAGGTGAGAATTTGTTTCCTCTCTCCGTGAAATTCTCTTCCCACAGAGTAGTGGAAGCAGAGTCATTCATTATTTTTATGGTTGAGATGACTGTTTAACTGACAACAGTGTTAAAGGGTATGGGGTAGATAGTAAAATAGAGGTGACAGTCAGGTCAGCCATGATGTTCCAAATGAAAGAGCAGGCTTGGGTGTTGAATGGCCTACTCCTGCTCTTTGTTCATGTGGATGTTTGTTAATTGCCTTTCTTGATCTCTCAGCACTCCTTTACTCAGATGGAAGTAAGTCACTAGTGTTTTATAAAACGTTGCTGAGAAACCTGGTCATGCATAGCGAAAGGCTGAGAGTTTGATGCAGTGAGATTCAAAACTCAGGCAAGATTATTTTTTAGCAGGGGAGCCTAGATGAAGGGCCAAGCCCCATAGTCCATGCCAACATCTAGGTTAGCAAGGATCGCTATGATAAATGAAGTACCTCATATTTTGCTTAGTCTTAGAGTGTAGTGTCACTGGCAAGGAAATTTATTTATTTCCTGTCTCTTCCTTCTGAGACGGCAGTGATCGATCTCTTGAACAGCTGCAGTGCATGTGACAAAGGTATTCCTGTGATGCTGTTAGGATGAGAGTTTCAGGATATGAAAGACAATGAAGGATCAATAATCTATGCCAAAATTGGGATGATGTGAGACTCAGAGGGAAGTGTGGACCTGGTGGTATTCCAATAATAATGCAGGTCTTGTGTTCCAGGAAGTTTACAAGTTGTGTTGCATTTGAATAATTTAGCTTTGCAGTGATTACTGAGGTATTGATAATTTCAAATACAACTGATTTATTATATACAAAGGAGCTATATACAGTTCTACATAACTAGGTCTCACTGTGATGAAACCATGCGATGAAACAGTCAAAGTGCTTTTTTCACCTCATCATGAAGGGATGTGCTATTTGCATTAGATATCAGCTTTAATTTGATCTCCTATGCAATAAACCTGACAAACCTTGCAAACTCTACGTTGTAATGTTGTTCTCATACAAGTCTCACCCAATTGTTACAGTGGCTACAGTAGACAGTTTAAACAAACTGTAGTCAGAGTGCACTGGTGTTTGGAGAATATTGAATGTCTATACGGCTGGGCACTGATCAAGTGCATGATATAGTGTGTGATGGTATTGATATTTTTGAATATTGTTGCCTCTGCATTCATCCCCCAGAAACTAAAGTGTACTCCATCAGCTTTCTGTAGGTTATAAGGAAAGAGGGAAGGCAGGGTTTCTGAAATGTTATGCTGCTGGAAAAGACTGAGTTGCTGAAAATCAACAATAAGGTATGTGGTTTCAAAGCAATGCCAATGGAGAGAAGAGCAACATATTCTATTACTGTATTGTAAAGAATACTTATCTATCCTGAACAGATAATTACTATAAGAGGTTTGTGTATGAATATTAATTTGCAGCTCAATAAGCTGATTCTGTTTTTCTTTCTCCACCCGGTTCCAACATCAATTTAAGGTGATGTTAAAAATACTGGAGGTGTCACAGTGCTATGTACTGACTGTAAAACAGGGTCAAAACGCAAAGAGGCAAGGCCCCCAAAAGCCAGGGTGAATGTGAGGAGGTTGCAGAGATGCTTCAATGTGATTGGGACAAGATGAATGAGTGGCCAGATGCATGGCAGATTAAGTGTAATGTGGATAAATGTGAGGCTATCCACTTTGGTAGCAATAACAGGAAGACATATTATCATCTGAATGGTGATAGGGAAAGGGAGATGTACAGTGAGACCCGAGTGTCCTTGTACACCAGTCACTGAAAGTAAGCACGCTGGTGTAGCAGGCAGTGAAGAAAGCAAATGAAGAAAGCATTCATCTTGTCCCAATCACATTGAAGCATCTCTGCAACCTCCTTACATTCACCCTGCTACCCAATTTTGTTCATCTGCAAACTTGGATATATTACATTGGCCTTCATTGTGAGAGGATTTGACTCCAGGAGCAGTGATGTCTTGCTACAATTAAGGGGATGTGGTGATGTCATAGTAATATCATTTGAATTGGTGGCCCAGAATGAACCACTAACCCCACCTCTTCCTCCGTTACATTGATGACTGTATCGGTGCCGCCTCGTGCTCCCACGAGGAGCTCGAACAGTTCATACACTTCACCAACACCTTCCACCCCAACCTTAAGTTTACCTGGACCATCTCTAACACCTCTCTCCCCTTCCTGGACCTCTCTGTCTCCATATCGGGCAAACACCTAGAAACCGATATTCATTTCAAGCCCACCGACTCCCACAGCTACCGAGAATACTCCTCCTCCCACCCACCTTGCTGCAAAAATGCTATCCCCTATTCCCAATTCCTTCGCCTCCGCCGCATCTGCTCCCAGGATGAGGCATTCCACTCCCGTACATCTCAGTTGTCCTCGTTTTTCGAGGACCGTAACTTCCCCTCCTCGGTGGTCGAGAACGCCCTCAACCGTGTCTCCCACATCTCCCGC
>NC_063347.1:50884855-50898735 GCF_021869965.1 Rhincodon typus | reverse complement strand
CCCTTCTTCAGAAAAAATTTTCTGAAGAAGGGTCTAGGCCCGAAACATCAGCCTTCCTGTTCCTCTGATGCTGCTTGGCCTGCTGTGTTCATCCAGCTCTACACCTTGTTATCTCAGATTCTCCAGCATCTGCAGTTCCTACTATCTCTGAAGCAGGCAGATTAGTCAGTCCTCTCTCCTGTTGGCTAGGTATTGGCTTCAGATTAGTCCCAAATACCAAATTAATAGCTATTCAGAATTCATGTCTCATCAAAGCTCATAAAATACAAAGCTCAAACCTTTTTTTTATATAATTTCAGTCTATAACACAGGGCCAAGTCTGTGCTTTACGATTCAACTCCTGCTTCTGTAAGATGTGCATGCACCAGCAACTATAGCTAATAAATGAATGCACATTGTAATTAAATTCTGTTTCAATTTAACAAAGTCAAACCATGACAAAAGTTAAACCGTGGCACTCACACACATCTGTCATCGTCAAGCAATTGAACCGAGGTTATGTAGAAAAATTCTATATTTTTTATCATCTTGTGAGGCTATATCAGTGAAGCACTTTGAATACTTTGCAGTTAAAGTGGTTTCAGGGTTCCATGTTTCCACTTCTAGAAAAAAGCTAAATTCAGGAGAAGGCCAAACAGTGGGCACCCAATACCATTAATCAAGAGCTTGTGTTTAATGCCATAAAAAGTAATCAATGTCCATGTTTACAGTTACAGTGATGATTCGGCACAGTGCATTGCAGGAAGAATTGTGTTAATAAGCCCTCCATTGTAATAGGATTTCCATGCAACCAGACTTGGAGCACAGAGAAAAACGAGTGCCATTTTGTTGAATGAAACTTTTCTTGTCAAGACTTTAGCAAGAAAGTTGCTCTAATTTCAGTCATGTGGCACTTGAGTAGAATTGAGGACCCATCTCTTTCTCCCCATTTCTTCGATATTTACATTTGATTTTCATCCTGTAATCCTTCTTGCTGGATCAGATCCATGGAAAGAGCTGTTCCCTTTTAGTCCCCACAAGAATACTTTGATTTCTCTTCCTGCAGCTTCAATCATAAACTCCCTCCAAATTTCTGTCCCAACCAGCTTCCTCTGTGATGACATTGAGTTTGAAGCAGCTAACTTTAAGAGGTTCTTAGCTGGTAGCATCCTGTTACGAGAAATCTTTTCAGATGAAGCAGGGCACAGGGTAAGAAATCACCCTTACCAAGAGAGTAGAAAAATTATGGATTGCTGGAAGAAAATGGAAATTCTTGAGATCTGGTATTAAGTACTGCTAAAAAACCTAATTTCCTTCCTGATGCCCGGAAGATTTAAGAAGTCTGTGCAGATGAGGTTCTGTAGTGATGTCTCCAAGATTTCATGTCGGCATATAACAAGCAACCTTCAACTTGGCCTGCCCCTATTCTGCTGACCTTTGCAGTACTCCTCCCAGTCTGGAGTTAAAATTGGGCTTTTAGCTCGATTTAATACTGGATCTCACAAGCTTCCTTTTCCGTCCACAAATTTTCCTCCTTTCTTGTTCAGGGTAATTTCTTACCTTACAGCCTGCTTCATCTGAGAGGTAAATGTTGACAGCCGGGGCTCTTTCTGCAGCATTCTGCAACTCTGTCACACACCGACACAGTTCACGTGTGATGTAACGCATTCTATCAGCTTTTGTTTCGGTAAGAGTTGATGCTTCCTTGCAACTGTATGATAAATCAGATGATGGACTGTGGAATTGTCATGGCAACCGTGAGCAATTAAGCCCCATGAGTGCACAATTCAATTGTGGCTTTCAAAAGGGAATTGAGTGGAAACAATTGCAGGTGATAGGAGAAATGGGAGAATTGCATCAAACAAGGTAAGTTGCTCTTGCAAAGAGCTGGCAGAGACACAATGGGCTGAATAACCTCTTTCTGTGCTGTAATCACTCTCATTCTATGATTCTATTGACTCTAAATCAATTAGAGTCAATTGCTCACTGCCTAGTGGGTAGTATCTGATTGTGGCTTCCTGGCAAATGCTACCACAGGACACAAAGCATTTTTTTCCAATTGTTAATGATGGTATTGCTTTACAATGTGTGGTAAAGGCTTAAAATATATTATTTTTTTTTGGAAAATTGGTTCTAAATTTGGCATAAACGATTTTTTGACTTTAAGCGCTGTGACTGATTCATTTTATGAAAAATTGTTACTTGTTGCTGACTTTTTAAAAATTCATTCAAGAGATGTGAGAGCCTGGCCAGGCCAGAATTTATTGTCCATCCCTAATTCCCCAGAGGGCAGTTAAAAGTCAACCATGTTGTTATGGGTCTGGGTTCGTATGTAGGCTAGACCAGGTAAGGATGGCAGTTTCCCTCTGTAAAGGACATTAGTGAACCAGATGGGTTTTTCCCAACAATGAACAATGGATTCATAGTCATCATTAGATTCTTAATTGCAGATTTTTATTGAATTCAAATTCCACCATTTGCCATGGCGTGATTCCAACTCAGGTCCCCAGTGCATTACCTGGGTCTCTGGATTAAGAGTCCAGCGATAATACCACTAGGCTATCGCCTCCCTATTGGAGAAGGCAAGGCCAATGGTCAGAAGCAGGTGATGCTTCAGAAGAAAAGATCCATACTAGCAATCGTGCTGTTTAGCTGCTTAAAGGGAGTCAGAGCCAGTCAAAGTTTTTATTTTGTAGAGTTAAGTTGGAAACGTCAGTGAATTAGCCTGAGTGGCCATGTGTCTCAGGGGAGAGACAGTAATGGAATTTGGCGAATGTGCAGAAAGTTGTTCAAGGGAAACATCTGTAACTTTGCCAATTCAGTAAGGATGGAGCCTTTGCTTGGACTTGGACCTTACTTGAAGAGAATTTCAACCGACTGTCATGCAATGTGCCATAATTATACTAACTGTTGTAATACAGCAAATGGAAGCTAAGTCATTTTTATGTTTTGCATCAGTAAGTGCTCGATATGCTGTCCTAATGTCTACAATTAGAGGTGACCTTTTTCTAATCATTTAATTCTTCAGTGTAGGGTTTTAATGCAGCAAAATGGTACACTTACAGAATTTTAGTATCAGTGCTTTTCTCCTTCCTGGTAGAATAGAATGGAAGAACTTTCTTCATTCAGCTCATCTGACCCGTTCTCTCTTCTCATGCTCCTCATCTATATCCTATGGCATCCTATCTCTAAATGTAACAATACTAAGGCTTTAAGAGGTGTATTTTGTCCTTTGGTTTTGAAGAGGTGTTTTAAGGCAGAGGTGCAGAGCTGTCTAATGAAAGCCCATAAAGTAAATAGCATGTGGGGCCTTGGGTTTTTTTTTTAAGTTGGAACAATAGAAGCAGCCTGAATAGGTGGTGCAAGCTCACACAGAACCAAGACTTCTAGTTTTAGTTTTTCAATAGCAATTGTTGCTGGGGTCTTGAAGCTGAATGTGGAAGCTGTTTTTCCTCTTTTGGTTATAGCTGAAAGCTGGGGGTTCTCTTCCTGCTGTAGAATTACATGTGAGACAGTCTGTTTTACTGTATTTGCCTTTGTGTTTATGGGATGTTACTATATTGTTTTGTAGTTAAGTAATCTATTATTTTGTTAAATTTTCTGAAAAAGTGAAGTTATTCTAATTTCCTCTTTCTTTTGTTGTATTTTAACTATTATGTATGCATAAAATGTGTTTTGCTTAATGTTGAGTACTTTGATCAATCAAATTGCATCTGGAATGCAACACAATACACTTACCTCTAAAAGATTTTTTTATAAAAGTAAGAAAAAGTTAGGGTCTAGACCACCTTCTGACTATATTTTAGTGGGCTTTGCTCTGGCCCATAACACTGAGCAGGACTGCCCATTGTAGTAATGTATGTTTAAAATATGGACTAGAGCTACAATGGTGTGGATTGACACTGTTCAATCTGTCACTTTCTCATGTCCTTCAGAGTAGATGTCCATCACAGAATTTGAGGAGGATCTTCAGTTTCCAAAGTTGAAAGTCCAGTGTTCAGTCCACTGGGCCACCCAACTCTCATGAAGGCTAATCTGTTAGATAGAAGAAGTCTTCATATGGAAAATTCTGATGGTAAATATTGTAATAATGATGAGAAGCTGCAGACTATAAAACACTCATTAAACCGATCAATGGTTGTATATTGTCTATCCTTAGATGAGTAAATTAACTGTGTAACTAGCTATAAATTTCTCTGATTTTTAAAGCTGCAGTTTGAGTCTTAATAATAGGATCTAATTAAGTTAACTGAAAGAAATGGCATGCAACTTGAAAGCATAAACTAGAATGCAGATTGCAACATTGCTGATGTTATCTTAAGCAAGTGTAAGTGGTGCATTGAGCATTATAATAATGTAGAGTGGAGAAATTACTTCCTTTCAACCTGATGGACTCCTGATTTTAATTCATTTTAATTTGTGATCTTGGTCATCTTTGGCTGATGCATAGCTTGTCCATCAGTGAGCAGCTTGCTGAAACATTATGTGAGTTTTCTTAATGCAATCATGAAGAAATAATATTTCTTTAAAAATAAAACTAGAATTGTAATTTTCATTTTGCCACGTATCCAACATTACTGCGGCTTGATTCAAAAACTTCTGTCCTTCCAAGTATCAAGGAGCTGGTTCATAGTTCACTAATGTTCAAAATAGGAGACATGGATGAAAAAAAATGTTAATTAGTTTTGTTCAACCAATTAGGATAACGATATTCTTACGTTTAATGAATGCAACAGCCTATCACATTATCAAACAATAAGAAAAGCAAATAATTTAATATAATGAAGCTCTAAACCATAAACAGTTAGTCTGGTAGGTTGTGGGCAATATCAAAATTACCTGCTGATAGGAGTCATAGAGATGTTCTTCAAAGAGGTTAACCCAACCTGTAAAAAAGTGTAACTGTCATTATTGTACTTGCTATAATGATGTTTCCAACTCCAGTATATATATTCTATGGAAATGAATATATCTAAACAGTAGTTTTGGCCTATATTCAGTGCTCTAGTTGTATGGTGCCTTGCCATTTTGTAAGGTCACAGGGTGGAGAAATTTTATATTGCCAGTATGTGGTATGATGTAGTGCTAATTGTCATATCTAAGCTTTATAAATTCATAAACTGCAGATGTGATGAAAACTGAAGGACTTGTGTAAACGTGACAAAGCATTTAGGTATACTGTCACAATAAACCATCTCATCTATTTATTTTGACAAAGTTGCCTCTGTCAATCATTGTTTAAATTCACCAAGGCTTCAGGACTGTGTGAGTGCTAGGTATGATTCTTAGCAAGTTATATCACTGCAGGAGATTTGAAAATAGTGCTAAACAAGCTCCCATCGAAATTTGAAATGAAGCACATGGGGCAAAAAGGACAATGACTCCATAGATATGAAGTGGGCTGTGTGACATGAAAACAGAGATCAGAAGAGGACAGTTGTTGTTCAGACTGGAAAATATATTTGGAGCTACTCAGAGCTTGGTGTTAGGGGCACTGTTTTCCTAATCTACGTGGGTGTACAGGGTACAACTTCAAAATTTACAGTTTACATACAATCTGGAAGTATTGGGAAAGTTGAAGGGGGTAGTGATCGATTTCAAGAGGATAGAGACAAGTTGATGCAATGGGGTGATGTGTGGCAGATGAAATTTAATACAGAGAAATATGAAGTGTAAGTGTTAAGAAGAAGAATGAGGAGGAATGAAATGACAACACAAAATAAAGCAGTGAATGCTGGGGAAACTCAGCTGGACCAAGGTACAAAGTTAACGTTGCAAATTGTTGGAAGGTAGTGGATGAGAAAATGGTCAATGAAGTAAATGGTATCCTGAGCTTTATAGATAGAATCATAGAATACAAAACCAAGGATGTTAGAATGAACCTTGTCTCAATGTCTATTGGAATATTGCAACCAGTTCTCTACACCTTAGTAAGGAGGTGAATGAATGTCTTAAGTATGGTTCAGATTTACAGCAGATTCGTGTCACCTTGTGTTCTTTTGCCATTCGTCACAACTCTGCTTCCAATGGTTCTCAACTCCTTCTGTCAATGGGAACAGTTTCATCTCATCTCCTCTGTCCAGGTTGTTCATATCTTTGACATCTTTATCAAATCTCCTAAGAACTATCTCTTTTCCAAGAGAACAGCCTCAGCTTCTCCAATCTATCTACATAACTGAAATCCATCACCTTTGGAAACCAGAACACAAATGGATTCTAAACAAGGTCTCACACCTAACATGCATTGTCTGACCTAAAATGTCACCTCTTCTTTACACTGATAAAACCTTTAGTTCTCTCAGGACAGTGACTTGAAAGGATTTCAGGGATTTACATAATATATTTATTGATCAATTAGAACCTTCTAACTGATTGAAGATTTAACAGCATCTGAGATTTGTTTAATACATCCTGATGAGTGATGTGACCCTTTGATTTTTTACTTATAAAATTTGTGCCTGATACTACCTCTCTCATTAATACCTGAAGAAGGAATGAAGTTCTGAAAGCTTGTGTTTTCAAATAAACCAGTTGGACTCTCACCTGGTGTGGAGTGGTTTCTGACCTGATTCTGTGTTGAGCATTCTTGCAGGGGCAACATTACAGAGCAGAACCTTAGAATGAAATTGCCTTCCATATCCATAACGTTCTTTTTATGCGTTAGCTCATGTTTAATTAATGTAAGAAAAATATTGATATTGAAAATAATATGAATGATCCTTAACTGTCCCCTGGAATTGTCCAGGAAATCACTCAGTTGTTTTATGATTCACCACAACCCTCTCAAAGCCAATTAGAAATGGACAATATTGGCTTTACTTCTGATGCCCACATTTACTTGTGGCCGTCACTGTCTGGCCAGCATTTATTGCCCTTTAGAAGGTGGTGGTGAGCTGCCTTCTTCAACCGCTGCAGTCTACCTGCTATAGGTTGACCCACAATGTCCTTAGGGAGGGAATTCCAGGATTTTGATCCAGCAACAGTGAAGGAACGGCGATATATTTCCAAGTCAGGATGGTGTGCGGCCTGCAGAGGAATTTGAAGATGGTGGTGTTCCCATGTATCTGCTGCCAGTGTTCTTCTAAATAGAAGTCACCGTGGGTCTGGATGGTGCTGTCTGAGGATTTTTGGTGAATTTTCTGCAGTGCATCTTGTAGATAGTACACACTGCTGCTACTGAGCTTCGGTGGTGGAGGGAGTGGATGCTTGTGGATACAGTGCCAATCAAACGGGTTGCTTTGTCCTGGATGGTGTCAAACTTCTTGAGTATTTTTGAAGGTGCACTATTCCAGGCAAGTGGGGAGTATTCCATCACAATCCTGACTTGTGCCTTGTAGATGGTGGACAGTCTTTCTGGAGTCAGGGGATGAGCTACTCACTGCAGTATTCCTAGCTTCTGACCTGCTCTTGTAGCCACTGTGTTAGTGTGGTGAGTCCAGTTGAGTTTCTGCTCAATGATAACCCCCAGGATGTCGATAGTGGGGATTCAGTGATGGTAAAACCATTGAATGTCAATGGGTGGTGGTTAGATTGTCTCTTATTGGTGATGGTCATAGCCTGGCATTTGTGTGGCGCAAATGTCACTTGCCACTTGTCAGCCCAAGCTTGGACATTGTCCAGATGTTGCATTGGAACATGGACTGCTTCAGTATCTGAGGAGTTGCAAAAGGTACTGAACATTGTGCAATAATTGGTGAACATTCCTACTTCTGACCTTATGATGGAGGGAAGGTCATTGATGAAGCAGCTGAAGATGGTTGGGCTGAGGACACTACCCTGAGGAACTCCTGCAGAGATGCCCTGGAGCTGAGGATAATCCCATGGATAAATAAGAAAAATCAAGGCATTCTTCATCAATTTTATGCAGAGTTTCCAGGTATAAGCCTTGGAAGTCATGAGTGGATTTTGAGATTGTCAGGGAACTAATTCACCTGAGGTTGTGACACCAACCCCTAGTATCTTTATTTCTTATTTATGCTTAGAAGTTCAGGGGAAGCTGTGTGTTGTACAGGCAATTGTTCCAAAATAATTAGCTGAAGCACATGGTTAAAATACACCTGCATTTAATTTAGTGAACTTTTGTATAAAACTGTGTGTTTCTCTTTCTGTTCATGCTTGTAAATAGACAGCATGTCCTTTATGGACATAGAGTTAACAGACAAGATTCCACAGTTGGCAGAAGTGGCCATTCTTTTTGTGTCAATCCCAGATGGCTCCACAAAGGAAGTGATTTCACAAAACTCAAATCAACTTGAAGTAAAGAAACATCCCATTACTCGGTGATTTTCTTCTATGTCTGCCAATCCAAATAAAAGGAGGAAGAGAGAAGGTGACATGCACATCCCTTTTGTAGCTGAGCTATCTGTGAGGAGCCCATCTGACTGCAATGAATGAAATCTCAATTCACCTTTAAGTAAGAGTTTCAAACATTACATTCATACGGGTGTCAGCTACTTCCTGCCTTGAACAACTGAAAGGGCAAAGTCACAAGAGTAGGGTTGCACTGAGTAGAAGACTGGAAAGCAAGAAGTGCCTGCTTACACCATCTTGTGAATCAGAAGAAAATTTATGGTGAAGGGGAAACGGAATAAGGAAGATATGATCATGCAATGGCTTCAATCATTGGCATTCCTTTGGTGATGATTAAGGACATGTAACTTTTCCTTTCTCGCCATTTCGGTGTTGCTGTCTTTGCTTATATACTATGTAGTCCAGTAAAAGAGAGAGGGAAATGTATCAGTAAGTACATATGAAGTGAGAAGATGAGATGAAACAAGGCTTGAGTTTGTAGACTTGCTCGCTGAGCTGGTGTGTTTGGTTGCAGACGTTTCATCACCCTGCTAGGTAACATCATCAGTGTGCCTCCTGGTGAAGGGTTGGTGTTCTGTCCCGCTTATTATTTGTATGCCTCAGTTTGCTGCGATGGTTGGCATCAATTCCGGTTTTGCTTTTCAGTGGTTTGTATATCGGGTCCAGTTCAATCTGTTTGTTGATGGAGTTCTGGTTGGAATGCCAGGCCTCCAGGAATTCCCTGGTGTGTCTCTGTTTGGCTTGTGCTATTATGGATGTGTTGTCCCAGTCAAACTTGTGTCCTTTTTTGTCCGTGTGTATTGAGACCAGTGAGAATTGGCCATGTCTCTTGGTGGCTAGTTGATGTTCGTGTATCCTTACTGTCAGCTTTCTTCCAGTTTGGCCTATGTCATGTTTCTCACAGTCCTTGCATGGTATTTTGTATATTACGTCAGCTAGAAAGGAGATTGCAGAGTCTTTGGCTTTGATCTTTATGTCGTCATTGTCTTCAGGAATAGTACCAGAAGATTGGAGACTAGCAAATGTTGTCCCCTTGTTCAAGAAGGGGAGTAGAGACAACCCTGGTAATTATAGACCAGTGAGCCTTACTTCGGTTGTGGGTAAAGTGTTGGAAAGGATTATAAGAGATAGGATTTATAATCATCTAGAAAGGAATAATTTGATTAGGGATAGTCAACACGGTTTTGTGAAGGGTAGGTCGTGCCTCACAAACCTTATTGAGTTCTTTGAGAAGGTGACCAAACAGGTGGATGAGGGTAAAGCGGTTGATGTGGTGTATATGGATTTCAGTAAAGCGTTTGATAAGGTTCCCCATGGTAGGCTATTGCAGAAAATACGGAGGCATGGGATCGAGGGTGATTTAGCGGTTTGGATCAGAAATTGGCTAGCTGTAAGAAGACAGAGGGTGGTGGTTGATGGGAAATGTTCATCCTGGAGTTCAGTTACTAGTGGTGTACCTCAAGGATCTGTTTTGGGGCCACTGCTGTTTGTCATTTTATAAATGACCTGGATGAGGGCGTCGAAGGATGGGTTAGTAAATTTGCGGATGACACCAAAGTTGGTGGAGTTGTGGATAATGCGGAAGGATGTTGCAGGTTACAGAGGGACATAGATAAGCTGCAGAGCTGGGCTGAGAGGTGCCAAATGGAGTTTAATGCGGAAAAGTGTGAGGTGATTCACTTTGGAAGGAGTAACAGGAATACAGAGTACTGGGCTAATGGTAAGATTCTTGGTAGTGTGGATGAGCAGAAAGATCTCGGTGTCCACGTGCATAGATCACTGAAAGTTGCCACCCAGGCTGATAGCGTTGTTAAAAAGGCGTACAGTATGTTAGGTTTTATTGGTAGAGGGATTGAGTTTCGGAGCCATGAGGTCATGTTGCAGCTGTACAAAACTCTGGTGCGGCCGCACTTGGAGTATTGCGTACAGTTCTGGTCACCGCATTATAGGAAGGATGTGGAAGCATTGGAAAGGGTGCAGAGGAGATTTACCAGGATGTTGCCTGGTATGGAGGGAAGGTCTTATGAGGAAAGGCTGAGGGTCTTGAGGCTGTTTTCGTTAGAGAGGAGAAGGTTAAGAGGTGACTTGATAGAGACATACAAGGTGATCAGAGGATTAGATAGGGTGGACAGCGGGAGCCTTTTTCCTCGGATGGTGATGGCTAGCATGAGGGGACATAGCTTTAAATTGAGGGGTGATAGATATAGGACTGATGTCAGAGGTAGGTTCTTTACTCAGAGAGTAGTAAGGGCGTGGAATGCCCTGCCTGCAAAAATAGTAGACTCGCCCACTTTAAGGGCATTTAAATGGTCATTGGATAAACATATGGATGATAATGGAATAGTTTAGGTTAGATGGGCTTCAGATTGGTTTCACAGGTCGGCGGAACATCGAGGGCCGAAGGGCCTGTACTGCGCTGTAATGTTCTATGTTCTATGTTCTATGTTTTATTGGTTGTGAGTATGGGATCCTTTATGTTCGACAGTAGCAGGGTAGTTATTGGTTTGGGAGCTACCCTGATACCTCGGAGTCTGGGTAGTCTTGTGGTCATCGCTGATATGTCTCTGATGTACAGTAGGGTGACTAGTGTGTCTGGCCATGTTGTGTCTTCTTGTTGTAGTCTGTTACGGAGATAATGGTGGATTGTGCTTTTTGGGTATCCATTCCTTTTAAAAATTCCATATAAGTGCTCCTGTTCTGCCTTGTGCAATTACAAATAACAAGCGGGATGGAACACCAATGCTTTACTAGAGGTGCACTGATGATGTTACCTAGCAGAGTGACGAACAAACAAACACACCAGCACGGTGAGCAAGTCTACAACCTCATCCACAACCCGAGCTACAAATCTTCTCAAAAACTTTGAAGATAGGCTTGTGATTGACGTCATAAGTGAGTGATGGTATGTGGTGCATTGATCAGTTTGAGACCAGTAGTGTTAATGGTGAGATATGGCATTTGAAGATACTTTTATCAATCTTGACAACAACAGTGAGTTGTGCGAGGTTGTTGAGCTTCCTTAGGTACTGCACCTCAAACCTCAGTGTTACTCTGTTGACATAGACAGTGATGGCTATTTGTTCACATTACCTTTTCGGAGTTTGTCTGGTGAGGGTCCTCATGATCTGTAGATGGTCGATCTCTTCTGTCTGCTGTCAAATCTCTGCAAATGTTTCCAATTTATAAACTGCAACAAGATGCAGGAAAGGACAGGCATACATTATCTGGGCTGATTTGGTATTTTACAAAATGTAAAAACCATGCCCTAAAATTCAACAAATGCTTGCACCATCTAAGCCATTGCAATGGCTATAGTGCAAGATTCATGGAAATTATAGTGCAATGATTTTTGCTATGCCGGAGTTTTCTGATTGAAAATATACATGTACAGATTATACAAGCCCTGCCCTGTTCGAAGCTATTTTAAATTTACTAGCACTGTTGTACCTTCAGTAGGAAATCTTCAGCTTCAAGGCGCTGCTGGACTCAAATGACTGCAGAATTTGAAGGTTGGAATTGTAATAAAAAGTTGGCTTTGTTTATTTTGTTATCGTATTAACACAATGTATTTTCTCACAGATGCTAACCCCGAAGAATAGGTGGGAGTGGGCTGAGGATCAAAAGATTGTTAAAATAATGTGCCTTTTGAAATGTCCATTTCTAAATTTAATGGAGATTCTCTGTTCAGCTGAAATCTTAGTTATTGCAGTTTGTTCCAATCTATCATAGCAATTAATGTCCATTTCAGATGTTAATTAGATCTTTTTAACTTTAATTTCAGTGAATTACAGATAACGTTTCCAGCACAACTTTCTGGTGACTTATTAGTCTAATTAGATAACTGGAGGCGAGATTAACCCATGGTTCATTGGAGTCTTTATGAAGGTGATTGAGAATGTACTGTAGTGGAATCACGAGGTGTACAGGAGGCAGTTGCACGAGAGAAACACCTGAAGGAAGGTGCTAGTGCTGGGAGGTCACAGCGCTGGGAGGAGAACAGAAGGGTAAAAAATGTATTTGAAAAGGTGTATATGGGGAGGTGTACCAGAGGGGACAGTAGGTGTTGACGAATGAGGGGAGGTACACTGGAGAGGAGTTAAGAAGTCACATTGAGGTTGTACAGGATGTTGGTGAGGCCTCTTCCAGAGTATTATGTGCAGTTCTGGTGTCCTTCTTATAGGAAGCATATTATTAAGCAGGAAAGGATTCAGGAAAGATTTACCAAGATGTTGCCGGGGTTGGAGAGTTTGAGTTATGGAATTAGACTGAATAGGTTGGGACTTTTTTCACTGGAACATAGGAGGTTGAGGGGTGACCTTATAGAAGTTTATAAAATCATGGGGTGCATAGATAAGGTGAAGAACAAAGGTGAGGGAGTTCAAAACTAGGGTGCATATTTTTAAGGTGAGAGGAGAAAGATTTAAAAAGGACATGAGGGGCAACCTTTTTACACAGAGAGTGGTTTATGTGTGGAATAAACTGCCAGATGAATTGGTGGATGCAGGTACAATTACAACATTTAAAACAGGTTTGGATAAGTACATGAATAGGAAAGGTTTGAAGGGATATGGGCCAAAAACAGGCAGGTGGGACGAGTTTAGTTCGGGAAGATGATCAACATGGACTAGTTGGACTGAAGGGTCTGTTTCCTTGCTCTACGACTCTATGAAAAGGGAAGGTGATGCAGATGTGAAAGATTGACAAGAGAGGGAAAAATATTGCAAGGGAACATGTCCCTAACAACATACAAACAAAGGCTTAGCTTCCTTCACCATTCAGAAGAGCTTTGAGAAGCTCAGTTTCTGATGTCAGACTGTGGCAAACATTTGCATCTTGTTATAATCATCTTAGAAACTGACAACTTCAAAGAAGAAATACAAATTTTCCAATGACCAATTCAAAGAATCGCATCACAAGATGTCACATTTTAAGACTTTTACTGTAGTAAACACACTTAAATCAACATAGTCCAAACATTTTTAGTAGGCAACTAGTGCTGATGCTGTATAAGGCTCTGATTATACCACATTTGGAATATAGTGAGCAGTTTTGGGTCCCATATCTAAGAATGTATGTGCTAGCATTGGAGGCAATTCAGAAGAGGTTTGCAGGAATGATCTCAGGGATGAAGGTCTTGTCATATGAGGAGTGGATGAGGACTTTGGGTCTTTAATTGATGGCGTTCAGAAGGTTGAGGAGAGATCTGATTGAAACTTGTAGAATATTGAGAGGCCTTGATAGAGTGGATGTGGAGCAGATGTTTCCGCTAGTTGGAGTGACTAAGAGCTGAGGACACGGTGGCTCAGCGGTTAGCACTGCTGCCTCACAGTGCCAGGGACCCGGGTTCGATTCTAGCCTCGGGCGACTATCTGTGTGGAGTTTGCACATTCTCCCTGTGTCTGTGTGGGTTTCCTCCGGGTGCTCTGGTTTCTTTCCACAGTCCAAAGATGTGAAGGTTAGGGTGGATTGACCATAGTGTTCAGGAATGTGTAGATTAGGTGCATTAAAGGGGGATGGGTCCGGGTGAATCCGAGACAACAAGGTGCAAGGCTGGATGAACACAGCAGGCCAAGCAGCATCATAGGAGCAGA
>NC_063347.1:50881861-50884455 GCF_021869965.1 Rhincodon typus | reverse complement strand
ATGGGGAATGCAGGTGTAGAGGGACTGGACGTCCATGGTAAAGATGAGGTGTTGGGGACCAGGGAATTGGAAGTTCTGGAGGAGGTGGAGGGTGTGGGTGGTGTCACGGACATAGGTAGGGAGTTCCTGGACCAAGGGGGAGAAAATGGAGTCCAGATAGTTGGAGATCAGTTCGGTGGGGCAGGAGCAGGTGGAGACAATGGGTCGACAGGGCAGTCAGGTTTGTGGATTTTGGGAAGGAGATAGAAGCTGGCAGTGCGAGGTTGGGGAACGATGAGGTTGGAGGCCGTGGGTGGGAGGTCACCTGAGGTGATGAGGTTGTGGATGGTTTGGGAGATGATGGCTTGGTTCTCAGGGGTGGGGTCATAATCAAGGGGGCGGTAGGAGGAGGTGTCGGAGAGTTGGTGTCTGGCCTCGGCGATGTAGAGGTCAGTGCGCCATACTACAACTGCACCTCCCTTGTCCGCGGGTTTTATGGTGAGGTTGGGATTGGAGCGGAGGGAGCGGAGGGCTGCATGTTCTGCAGGTGAGAGGTTGGAGTGGGTGAGAGGGGTGGAGAGGTTGAGGCGATTAATGTCTCTACGGCAGTTGGAGATGAAGAGGTCGAGGGAGGGTAGGAGGCCTTGGGGTGGTGTCCAGGAGGAGGGGGTGTGTTGGAAGTGGGAGAAGGGTTCAGTAGAGGGAGGGTTAGGTTCACGGTTGAAGAAGTAAGCGTGGAGGCGGAGGCGGCAGAAAAACTGCTCTGTGTCCAAGTGTGAGCGGTATTCGTTGATCTGTGGGTGGAGGGGGACAAAGGTGAGCCCTTTGCTGAGGACTGACCGTTCGTCCTCAGTAAGGGGTAGGTCTGGGGGGATGGTGAAGGCTCGGCAGGGCTGGGTGCTATTGTCCCCTCTGGAGCTGTTAGCTGTGGAGGCTGTGGGCGGAGCGACGTCGGTATCGGCTGTGGGCGGAGGGACGTCGGCGTCGGCTGTGGGCGGAGTCTGGGTGGGATGCTCTGAGGGTTGGTGTGGACTTGTTGGGCTGAAGGGCCTGTTTCTACACTGAAGAGATTCTGTGATCTATGATCTGACACTGCCTCGGAACTGAGATGAGGAGGAATTTCTTCAGCCAGAGGGTAGTGAGTCTGTGGAGCATATTGATGCAAAGGACTGTGGAGGCCAAGTCATTGAATGTATTTAAGACAGAGATAGATGTGTTCTTGAAAAATGGAGTGGAAAAACATGTCAGCCATGGTTGAACAGCAGAGCAGATTTAAAGAACCAAATGGTCGAATCTTACTCCTATATCTTATGGCCTAAATGTTTTGTTATTGATAACCTATACAGGAAACCCTTACAGAGAAAATTCTCTACGTCTCCCACCACCAGCACCAACACTGTCTGGACACAAGGCAGAATTTCTGGTATTGTATGAGGTGGGCTGTGCAGGGGTCGGGAGGTACAACAGCTAAGAAGTGTACTGGTTGTTAAAAACTGAATGCTGGGTTGAATCCTCAGTTGATTGTAAATTTCTCTATTTTAATTACTTACCCGGCAGCTTCACTGGGATTTCCCACTCACCTGCTAGTTCACATAGTTTAAACCACAAAGTGCCTGGGATCAGGTTGAGCTTCACATTTTGAGGCTTTAATTCCAAACCCACATGCAAAGCTATTCCTCTTTTAACATTTGAAATTCTGCAGTGATTTTTGATTATCTTCCGGAATTTCAGCATTCTCAGTATTTATCTTTTCCATTTTAGCTTGGTTTGGATGAGATTTTGGATTTGTTCTACAAAATCTTCCTCTAGTTATTTTCTTGTTCTCAGCCATTAAAAACGTTCCCTGTCTGTTTTCTTGTATCTGATAGAATTATTCTTGATCCCCTTGTTTACTTGCATGTTCGTATGATGGTGCTTTGATAGATGACAAAGCATTGCACCAGTGAGAGTTAGTGAGGAATAACCCATTAAAGATGATACCAAATGCATTTTTCAATTGCCAAAGAGCAGATTTGAATATTTTCCCTATTTACTGCCTGTACTGATTGTTCTAACTGTGTTTTTCTCCTTGAAAAATAAACATTTGCCTGATTAATATGTTTACTCTTTCCCATTCTTAAACAATGTATTATAATGATGGTTAATTAACAGTGGCTGCCAAAATGGAGGAGGCTAATGCGCCAATATAAATCCATGCAGTTCTGGTGTTAGTCAACAGTACTTATTCAGTTTATTACCTCTCCACAAACTTTATTTTTTGTGGTTTGGGAAATATTTTTCTGGTTCTCATGAATACCAACTCCATTGCAACTGCAGAACTGGTGCTATTAGCCCACTTTTAATGGAAGGCATCTTATTCCTGAGTCAGTAATCTGGGGTGCCAAGTCCCACTCCCAGGATTTAAGCACACAATTTGGGTTAATATTGCAGTATATTATGGAGTAGAGTTATTCACTCTGGTTGGATATTTTGAGAATGTTTTATCATGTAAACTCTTACCCTGTCAAACAGTGTTCTTTTTCTCCCACATCGCCGATATTTTCACAAGAAATGAGGGAGAAGAGATTTTTTTTTTTTTTTATTTAAAAAAATATACTTTATTCATAGAAAATACA
>NC_063347.1:50862827-50881851 GCF_021869965.1 Rhincodon typus | reverse complement strand
ATAGGCGCACTCCAGAAGGAGGTGATAAGAAATGAGGGAGAAGAGATGGTAAAGTCACCTTTGTCCTACTGGACCATAGGCTGCTCTCTCTTATTAGAGAGAGAGACAACTGGTTGTGGTTTAACTTGAAGGTCACTGTGTCTTAGGCAAAGGGGAGAGGGAGAGTCCTTCATGGTAACTTTAGCTGGAAATGAACTAACGCTGTTGGCTTCATTCTGCATTGCAAACCAGGCATCCAGCCAATTGAACTAACCATTCCCCTTGGCTTATTGAATATGCAGATGAGCCTCTGAGGCATGCTATTATGCAAATGTGACCTCAGTTGACCTCAGACTCTGCTGGAAGGTTGGAGTGAAAATCCCACAATCAATTTCCCTTAAAATACAGATCTGATACCAATTCAGAAAGGCAGCAGTCTCTCACTTAGCACTTCAGTACACGATTAGTGTAATGCTACAGTCCTGCAGGGAACTCAGTGTATGAAGAAATAGTCAACAGCAAATCACTAGATAAATTCCCACTTTCCAATGCAGTGCCATCAATTTTTTCCTTCATATTTGTATTGGCGGTTGCTGAATGTAGTATCATTACTTTGGTTAGATAAACAGATTCTATGCACCATAATGGCCTACTCTGCTGTTTAAGGTGCGTTAAAAAGAAAACAGGTGATCAGTAAGTGGACTCCTTGGAGAAGCCTGGAAACCGCCAGCTCTATTTTGAGTTTATGTTTAAGTTTTTAATCATCATCTTAAGTGCAGCTCAATAAGCATCTGGCAATATGAAGTGGATCATTGCAGTACTTGTGTTAGATAAACGAGCATATCCTAACCACGCTTATGCCTGCCAATAAATGCTGGCTTTGTGCCCAGAATAGGCTCAAAATCAGGCTGCATTTTATCTCCTGATTTGTAATGAAAGAGTTTGCAAATCTCATATAAATCAAAAACAGTGTCTGTAGTGATTGTAACAAGGTCAGACAGATGGACCTCATAGAATATGAGTTCCCTGATTGGGGCTGTTAATCTGGTACAATACGGAGTCCTGGCTGACAGATATAAACAGGAGTGTCAGACATCCTAACGCTCTGAGGGAACTGGATCAGTGTCATGGACTTTCCATGTGTAAATAAAGGGTGACAGGATACGGCCTCTGTGGAGTTATTTCAATATTCAAACAAAAAATGAGCAACCACTCAAAGTCAACAAAATACCACTGGCACTGATGAACTGAAAAATTCTTGATCTATTGTGTTATTGCAAAAATATTCCTCCCTTATGCATATTTTACCTGCCCTATAAGTAGAAAATATTCATTTTTACTAATGCATTTTATTTTTTAAACCTTGGTCTTTCTTTTGCTGAATTATTATTATCCTGCTTTCATATTTGTATGGGGTCTTTCATGCAGAAAATTGAGAAATATTCTATTTGTAAAAAAAGACAGCATTTTCCATGGCTAATGTAACACGGGCTCTGCATTTAAGTACAATAATTGACATTCCCTGCTCCCTGTTTCCTTTAAGACCTTTCAGCTGCACAGATATTCCAGCATCTGCAAGAACTGGGCAAATAGGACAATGGGAATCTCTTGGAAAATTTGATTTTTACTAGCACAAAATTTTCAACAAAATTATGCAAATAAGGCATAATTTTAACCAAACTGAGTAGCTGGGAAACCCAAATATCTAGATGGCTTTAATGAAGCAAAATTGTCCAAAACGTTAGCAGTAAAGCTAGTCCTGTCAACTTGCCAATGTGTGATTTCGATTAAATTATCCTAATTTCTGTTGATTATGGACATGAACTTGTAGAATGGTATTATTTACTTTCAACAATGCTTTGATTTGGAAGATTAACAGCTTCAGAGAATCAGTCAGCACTGGCAGCGGCCATTCTGTCTATACTAGCTCTATCAAAGAGCTATCCATTTAGTCTCAATTTATAGCTCTTTCCCTATCATCCTGCAAACCTTTCCTGTTCAAGTAAGTATTCAATACCCTGTTAAGATTTGCTACTGAACTTGCTTCCATCTTCCTTTCAGGCAGTGTATTACAGTTTGTGAAGTGGGCATGATTGAAAATTTCTCCAGCTACACAACAATTTTAAATGGTATGATCCAGTACATAACTTCAAACAAATCCAATGTTGGACCATATGATGTGGGAACTGGAGTAGGCCATTTGGGCCCTCAAGCCTGCTCTGCCATTCAGTAGGATCTTGGCTGATCTAACATTCTTCATGTCCGTTTTTCTGCCCTTTCCCCTACTGATCAAGAATCTAGTATATCAGTCTTAACTAGATGAAAGGACTCTGCCCACACAACTCTCTGTGGCAAGGAGTTTCAAAGACTGTCAACCCTCTGAGAGAATAAATTCGATAGGACCATAAGTCCATAAGATATAGAAGCAGAATTAGACCATTTGGCACTTCAAGTCTGCTCCAGCATTTGATCATGGCTGAAATGTTTCTCAACCCTATTATCCTGCCTTCTCCCCTCACCCTTGATCCCCTTTTTAATCAAGAACCTATCTATCTCTATCTTAAATGCACTCAATGACTTGGCCTCCACAGCCTTACATGGCAATGAGTTCCACGGATTCACTTCCCAATAACTGAAGAAATTCCTCCTCATCTCAGTTTTAATGGCTGGCTCCTTCACTCTGAGGCTGTGCCCTGAGGTTCTAGTCTCTCCTACTGGTGGAAACATCTTCTTCACATCCACTCTGTTTAGGCCTCTCGATATTCTGTATGTTTCAATCAGATCCCCCTCATCCTTCTAAACTCCATCATGTACAGACCCAAAGTCCTCAACCACTCCTCAGTTCTGCCCTTGTCTTCTAGCCCTCTTGAACTAAATGTTAACATCGCATTTGCCTTCCTAATTGCCAACTAAACCTGCAAGTTAACCTTAAGAGAATCCTGAACTAAGAGCCCTAATTCCCTTTGTGCTTCAGATTTCTAAAGCCTTAGAAAATAGTCTACACTTTTATTCTTCCTACCAAAATGCATGACCTCATACTTTCCCACTTTGTATTCCATCTGGCATTTCTTTCCCCACTCTTCTTACCTGACCAAGTCCTTCTGCATCTTCCCAGTTCATTAACACTGCCTGCCTCTCCACTTTCCTTTGTGTCATCAGCAAAATTAGCAACAAAGCCCTCAGTTGCTTCTTCCAGATCATTAATATGTAACGTGAATAGTTGTAGTCCCAACACTGAGCCCTGTGGAACTCCACTAGTCACCAGCTGCCATCCTGAAAAAGACTCCTTTATCTCCTCTCTTTGCCTTCTAACAGTCAATTAACCCTCTATCCATGCCAGTACCTTATCCTGACACCTTGGGCTCTGACACAACAAAAACAAAGTTGCTGGAGATGCTCAGCAGGTCTGGCAGCATCTGTGAAGGAAAAAACGGAGTTAACGTTTCGGGTCCAGTGACCCTTCCTCAGAACCTTGGGCTCTTACCTTATTTAGCAGCCTCCTGTGGGACGTCTTATTAATGGCCTTCTGGAAATCCAAATAGACGTGTCCACCGGCTCTCCTTTGTCTAACTTGTTCGTAACTTCCTCAAAGAATTCTAACCGATTTATCAGGCATAACCTCCCCCTGATGAAAACATGCTGATTCAGCTCTGTCTTACCATGCGCTTCCAAATACTCCACAAGCTCATCCTTAATAATGGACTCTAAATTCTTACCAAAAACTGAGATCAGGCTAAGTGGCCTATAACTTCCCATCTTCTGCCTCCCTCCCTTCTTTAGCATTTGTAATTTTCCAGTCCTCTGGGCCCCTCACTTACTCCAGTGATGCTTGAAAGATCACCAACAACGCTTCCAATTCCTCCTCATCTAATCTTAAATTTGGTGTCCTTTAATTCTGAGACTATGCCATCTGGTCCAAGACTCTCCCACGAGGGGAAACATCCTCTCATCATTTATCCTGTCAAGTCCCTTAAAAATCTTATATCTTGCAATGAAATCACCTCTTGTTCTTAACTCCAATGAAGCAAATGTGTTTTCTTTTACTTGTTATGATAAATTAAGTACGACACATTTGTTCATGTGCATGATACTACCGTAGTGCACAGTTGCTGGGTCAAGATCCAACTTCTTCCCTAATGGCATTCTGGGTGTGCATCAAAAAGACAGCAGTGCTTCAAGAAGGCTGCTCATCAGCACCTTCTCAAGGGCAGCTAAGGATAAGCAAGAAATGCTGGCCCAGCTAGTGACACCCACTGCCCATGAATTAATTTGAAAAAGTAATTAACGGGACATAGTGCATATTCCAAATTAAACATCTAAATTATTGTTGATGGGAGGAGGAGGCAGAGTTCTGCAAATGTTACCAGCTGTCACAACATCGTTCTTTCAGACAGAGAGTATGACATTGGAAATGCGGATAAACATTTTAATTGCCATTCCACTTGACAGAGTTGTGTTAACACTTATTAGCTGAGGCATAACACAAAAGCAGCTTTCTCACAATATTTACATCTGACCGTAGACATCTGCCGGAGTATGACTGACTGATACTATTGATGATGGAGATGGCATTGAATTAGTTCTCAACTAACACCTCATCTGTAGCATTGTCAATTGCAGTAGCAGCAATACCCTATATCACCTCTCTAGCCTCTCTGCTCCTATGATGCTGCTTGGCCTGCTGTGTTCATCCAGCCCTGCACCTTGTTGTCTCGGATTCTCCAGCATCTGCAGTTCCTACTACCCCTATATCACCAGCTAGATTTAGGTGCTGCAGATGATAGCTTTACTTCCTTTGGCACTTTAACTGGCTTAAAATCTTACTGACGAAAATATAATTGCAATTTTCCAAATTAAATGTTTGACCTGTCAGATTACCTTTGTATGTAAGTTTGTTAAAGCTGCGCACACTGTCAAAATGGTTGATCATCCAAATTCTCAAAAGGGTAAATGAAGAAAAACAGTTTTCATTGAGTGGAGAGTCAGTAACCAGAGGGGATTTAAGAATTTTTCTTCTAGATTGTCTTACATGAATGTAATGTACTTGTAGCAAACAAACATCATTTAATATTTTTCACAGAAACAGAAATTGCTAGAGAAACTCAACAGGTCTGGCAATATCTGTGGGGAGAAAACAGAGTCAATATTTTGAGTCTGGTGACTGTTCATTAGAATAGTTTTGATGAAGAGCCACCAGGCTTGCAATGTTAACTATGTTTTCTCCCCAGAGATACTGCTAGACCATTTGAGTTTCTCCAGCAATTTCTCTTTTTGTTTCAGATCTCCAGCATCTGCAGTTCTTTATTTTAATCAAATCATTTCACCTCCCTTTGGAATACAACAGTAAAAGGTTTGGAAAATGTTTAATTTGGTATAAGGAGTAAGTCCCTTTAATTACTTGTGCACTAGAACACTGCAGTTCCATTACAGAAACAAACATTAAAAGCTTGATTTATTGCAAAGAAAAGAATGCATTTTTGCTTAACTTTGCTTAACTTAACTTGTTTCCATTGGTCAAGAGTTGCAAATATTTGTCTGGAATTTGTCGCAGGCACCCATACCTGGCTAAGATTTTGTAAAATTTCCTGTCAATAGGATATAAAAACAGAAATGCATCGGAGGATTTTCTGCTTGCCAAGGGATAACATTTGCTGAGGGCAAATTCCAAGAGAGGAAACTAAGAGTAGGCACTTGCTGGAAAGCTACTATTTGCATAGGGCATTGCTTGCCAACATGTATTTGTGCCAGATTGATGGATTGTGAGAATGTATGATGCTTAGGCAGTTATGAAGTATGTAGCTTCAGCAGACAAGGTGCAAAGGTAGCTTCAGCAATGAAGGTAGACTGGGAAGTCGTGTGTTGAAAAAGGATCTACTTGCAATTGAGGTGTAATAACGCTTGTATGCATTTTAGAGTCATGTTAGCTAAGCTAAAATCACAAAGGATGCCATGAGTCAAGAATCCAATTTCACTGAACTTAAAAAAAGACCCAGAAGTCTGAATCAAGAATCAAAGAAAGAAGAAATGATACATTTTGAACTTGAATATTATGCGATGCCTTGACTAGTTAAACATTAACTAATAATCTTTATTGTCCAATAGACCTTGTTAGTTTGGACTCTAAATTAGTCATTGTCTTTTTTGCTTATTAAGGTATAGATCCCAGAGGGCAGGAAGTGGGGGCCTTTTTTTTTGACATGAACTACATTCTGTTGCTTAAATTTTCTTAAAATGGAATCTTGCTGGATTTTTAAAATGGCCACCATCAACTCCAGAATGAGCAAGCTGCCTGTTTCCAGAAATGCACAGAAATTGCCAAAACAAAAATGAATGTACCACCTCCTTGAATGTGGCATCCTGATCTGCTCCCTGTGGCAATCCACTAGATACAGGTTACCAACCCGAAAATGTCCCCTTTCTATACACAATCTTCTGTTAGTTAGCCAATTCTCTATCCATACTAATATATTATCCTTGACTCCATCGCCTTTTGTCTTATTAAGTAACCTTATGTCCAGTAGACAATTGAATTCCTTTCGGGTATCCAAATGCAGCACATGTATAATCATTCTCGACACCCCCATTAGTGAGTATTGAAGGACGCTTTAATATCCACCCAGAGATCAGAAGCACATTGTGAATATTTTCTGAATCACTTGCTGGTTATTATGGCTCTCATTATAATGCTCCTGTACCTCACTGGGTTCTTCAACTGTCTCTCATATCTCCTTTAAACAGACTATCCCCAGCCCTTAAGCCTGCTCCTTGGAATGGAAAGAGCTGGGATTTCGGACTGATGCATTATAAAGGCATCAGGACAGCATTAGAGTACTGCTACTCAACTGTATAAACCTCTTCTTCCGGTTGCACTGCAGCTTTGCATTGATTGCTAGAAGAAAATTACTTGCAGATTATAAAATTTTATTGATACTGTGCTAGTTCTTGGATTGTCAAATGGGAATCCAGCCAGAGAGGTGGTTCGTTTTGCCATCGGATTCTGGTTAATATAACCTGAGAGGATGTTGGAGCACAGCACTTCCTGATCAACAATACATCCTGCTCCTGCATCAGGGATATGTGACTGTTGGACTGTGAGACCCTTGATACATCTTCAGTAATATAACTGGAAGAAATTTGAGGCAAAAGTGTTAAGGGTGGCAGTGACATTCACAGCCAGCTGAGGTATGTGGTCTCCAGGTTCAGCCAAGAACAGATCTTGAAGACATCTGCAACTACATAATGTTGCATCCTTAGCTTGTAGAAGCACTGGCCTTCTGAGAAATCAAAGAAGTTGAGTCTTTGCTCTCCTATGTATCTCTCTCTTGTGTTTCTACCTCCCACCTACCTGCTGGTTCCAGCACAACTATGAATACTGACTTGCTGTAATACACATGAGAAGCATCTCTCACAATGACTTTTATCAGGGGCTGCAAAGTTTTGAAAATCTTTGATTTGCCAGAAGAAACAGAGAGACCATCTCCAAAAACTGAGCTTTTGTTCACATGGGGCAATCACAAACTGTTGATCTGCTGCTCAATCTTGCTTCCATTTCTTGGATGTGATTCACAAGCCTTGGGAAATTTGTACCGGAGATGCAGAATTTAACAGTCACTGCAATCAAACTTTAAGAAAAAGGCCTCATTAAAATCTCATAATGATGCAAATTACTACAACAAATATCCACCGCTTATTATTAAATTTTTAAAAATGAAGGATGGCATCAGTTATGCAAGAGGGAGCAGATGGACTCAGGAGCCTGAACACTTCGCACCATGCTGCCTCTGCCATCCTGAAAAGGTCTGCACTGACCCTCTAAAGAACATCTCACCCATACCAGTTCCCACCCCATGCCATGTGGGTTTTTGCCATAGCTTGCCCACACATCACTGGATACTATATGGGGATTTTTTTTTAAAGCGTGACTAATCCACAGTCTTTGGACTGTGGGAGGAAACTGAAGCACCCTGAGGAAACCCTCACAGACACAGGGAGAACGTGCAAACTTCACACAGTTGCCCACAGACAGTCATCTGAGGGTGGAATCAAACCTGAATTCCTGGCACTGTGAGACAGTAATGCCAACTGCTGAGCCACCCATCTGTCAGCATGTGGTTCAGATTTACTGAGAGAGTTCACTGTCACGAATACTCGTTTGTTAAAACTGCGTCAAAAGCCTATCTCAGGGGCAGAATGGTGACTCACAGTGCCAGGGACCCTGGTTCGATTCCACCCTCGGGTGACTGTCTGTGTGGGGTTTGCACATTCTCCCCGTGTCTGCGTGGGTTTCCTCCGGGTGCTCCGGTTTCCTCCCACAGTCCAAAGACATGCAGGCTAGGTGGGTTGGCCGTGCTAAATTGCCCGTAGTGTTCAGGGATGTGTAGTTTAGGTGGATTAGCCATGGGAAATGCAGGATTACAGGGATAGAGGGGGCAAGCCTGGGTGGGATGCTTTTTGGAGGGTCGGTGTGGACTCAATAGACTGAATGGCCTGCCTCCACACTGTAGGGATTCTAATGATAAGTGAACATGAGACAATAAGATTGAACCTTTACAGAAGATGCACTGTTCTGAGTAAACAAGATAGTTGATAGCATGATAGGATAAGTACAACTACACAACAAGTCAGGCATAATTACTATAACTCCTGAGAGCTGTACTTATTTACCTCAAGGGGTAGGAAACATTCAGTAGAAATATGATAAAAGCGATAATCATTTATTTAAGCTACAGACTGCAAGATCTTACAGTGAAGCTGTGATGAAGGTAGGAATCCTTCACTTTATCCATGAGGGTTGGGAATCCTTTATTTTAGTTCCAGAAGGTCTTCCATTGTAGTGAGTAAATATGGGGGAAACTCCCAGTACATCAGCAAAGTGCAGCAGAAGTGCTATTATTGTGAAATTTAGGAATTAGGGAATTTTAGGAATTAACACACTTCTCCCTGTTGCACAACACCTGGAAGAAACATTGAGGGTGGTAAGGGCACAGAATGAACTCTGGGTGGGAACTTTCAATGTGTACCACCAAGAGTGGCTCGGCAGCAGTACTACTGATCGAGCTGGTCGGGTCCTAAAGGACATAGGTGCTAGGCTGGGTCTGCGGCAGGTGGTGAGGGAACCAAGAAAAGGGAAAAATGTACTTGACTTCATCCTCACCAATCTGCCAGCTGCAGATGCATCTGCCTATGACAGTATTGGTGAGAGTGACCTGTGCCTGATCCTTGTGGAGATGAAGTCCTGCCTTCATGTTGAGAATAACCTTCATCGAGTTATTTGGCAAGATCACTGCGCTACTAGCAGTTCAAGACTGGCCATCCATGATGCACTGTGGGTCATCAGTTGCAGAAAAATCATACTCCAACACAATCTTCAATCTGGCATATCCACTCCTTCCCCCCACCTCACCCCCAACAGTTTCCATCAAGCCTTTGGATCAACACTGGTTTAATGAAAAGGGCAGGAGACCGTGCCAGGATTCACACCAGGTATACCTAATAATGAGATATCCACCTGTTAAAGCTAAAGAAAACAGGATTACTTGCATGCTAAAATGATGCAAGTAGCAAGTGATAGACAGAGCCCAGAAATTCCAATGGATCAGATGTAAGTTCTGCAGTCCTGCCACATCCAGTTGTTGATGGTGATAGACAATTAAACTACTCACTGGAAGAAGAGGCTCCACAAATATCCCCATCCTGAGTGCTGGGAGAGCCCAGCACATCAGTACAAAAGATAAGGCTGAAGTTTTTGCAACAATCATCGGCCAGAAGTACTGAGAGGATTATCCTTCTGGGCTTTACCCATTGGTCCCCAGTATCACAGATCCAAGTATTCAGCCAATTCAATTCACTCCATGTGATATCAGCAAATAGAATCATAGAATCCCTATAGTGCAGATAGAGGATATTTGGCCCATCAAGTCTGCACTGACACTCCAAACAGCATCCCTACCCCACAAACCATTTCCTGTAACTCTGCATTTCCCATGGTTAATCCACCTAGCCTGCACATCCCTGGAGTCTATAGGCAATTTAGCATGATCAATCTACCTAATCTGCACATCTTTGGAAGCAGGGGCACCCAGTGGAAACCCATGCAAACACAGAAAGAACATGCAAACTCCACACAGTCACCTAAGGCTGGAATTGAACCCGTGTCCCTAGCATTGTGAGGCAGCAGTGCTAACTGTTGTTTCACCGTGTCTTTTTTTAACGCAATAGTAATGTTTGGAGGCACTGGATACTGTAAAGGCAATGGGCCTGACAACATTCTGGGAATTGTACCAAAGACTTGTGCTCTGGAACTTGTCACACCCCTAGCCAACCAGTTCCAGTACAGCTACAGCACTGAAGTTTACTTGACAATGTGGTCAATTGCCCAGATATGTCCTGCAGAAAGAAAAGCAGTACAGCGCTGTACCTCCTGGAAGATATCACTGCACTGTTGTTAGCTGTAGGCAGTGTTTTCTTAACTATGGCTCATCATCTGATAATATAGTGATACTATTCCTATTGTCAAGCTTAAAATTCATGAAATAATCATTGACACAAATATCTATTTGCCAATATACAAGCTCTAGATCACCAATTTTCCCTCAGAACACTTCTTTTCTGTTCTTCTGTGGTAGACTGTTCCACTCCATTAACCTCCTTGTGTGGGTAGCTATTTGATTTCTTGCTTTTCTGACACTGTGTTCCTGCATTTTTTTTGCGAAATGGATCTATTGTGTGATCGAAAAATAAAGCATTCATTTGCTCCACTGCATTCACAGGAACTTTTTACTGTCTGGTAAATGTTTGAACCATGTTATTGGTTACTCAAATATATGGTTTTCTCCCTTAAAAATTGAAGGATTCTGTTGATTTCATGTCATGCTTGATCTTCTGTTCTTCAGATTAATATGATTGCTCTGGACTTCACTAACCATCTGAAAGGCTTTCTCTAGAGCCAGATCTTTGTTGTACTGTAATTAATCTGACAAAGACTCATTAATAATTTCTACAATAATTCTTTCTGTTGTGAATTCTGAAAGTTATACCCCAATTGTGCATGGAATGCTGGAGGCAAATAGAGGAGACCGAAAGCCATCGCTGGCATGTCCTGGAAGTGAGTCCCATGCCAGGCCAGTGTGGGGCAGCGACTCCCGGAGTGAAGGCCAGTGTGGGGGAAGGGAGTCCTGGACCTGAGGTGAGGCCCTGGGGACTGGAAGCAATGGCTTGAGATTTGAACCCTAATGTGGTCTAGAGACTTGACCCGGGCGATCTGAAGACTCGGTCCTGGCACAGACTTGGTGAAGAGCCTAAAATCTGAGTACTTTTTAAAAAGGAAACTTCTTTGTTCTTTATTCTTATTCTGAAATTTTACTTATGATTCTTTCAAGTCTGTAACCCACACTTAAGTATTTCTGTACTGATATACCCTGTACCTAAGATGGCACCAAAACAGCACATTATAAACTTTGCATTCATTTGAATGCACGTGACAATAAAGGCTCAAAGTTTTGGCAAAGATCTGTAATTCAGGTTGTAGGTGAGGTTGTTGACTTGCTTGCCGAGCTGGCTTGTTCTCATTCAGACATTTCATGACCATGTTAGGTGACAACATCAGTGGAGCCTCCAATGAAATGGCTTCATTGGAGGCTCCACTGATGATGTCACCTAGCATGGTGATGAAACGTCTGAACAAGAACAAGCCAGTTCGGTGGGCAAGTCAACAACCTCATAATAAAGGCTAATACAGTTCAATTCAATTGTATTTATTTGTTAATCTTCTGATTTGGTATCTAATTTGGAAGCTATTCTGTATCTGAGAAATTGTTTTCTCCAAGTTATCCAAGGCTGTCTTCACTTCAGCTGATACTTAAAATTAAGTCCTCCTTGAAATGATGCTATATCATGTAAATGTAATTATATATTTTGCTTGCTTAAAAAGACTTTTTTTTAATTTGCTTATGAGATATGAGTATCACTGATGTGCCAGAATTTATTGCCCATCCCAGTTGTTCAAGAAGGTGACAGTGAGCTACCTTCACAATGTATTGCATTTCATGTGCTGTAAGTAGACACACAGCACCATTAGGAAGATGTGGAGCTCAAAGAGTTTGACCCAGTAACTATGAGGAATGGTGATGAATAGTCAGGATGATGAATAGCTTGGGGAGGAACTTTCAGGCTGTGGTGTTTCCATGTATCTGCTGCTTTTGTCCTTCTAGATGGAAGTGGTCATAGGTTTGAAAAGTGCTGGTCTAAGGATCTTTGATAAATTCCTGCAGTGCATCTTGTAGATAGTACACACTGCTGCTACTGAGTGTCGGTGGTGGACAGAACGGATGTTTGTGGATGTGATACTAATCAGGTGGCTGCTTTGTCCTGGATGGTGTCAAGCTTTGCTGTTGGAGCTGGACCCATCCAAGCAGTTAGAGAATATCATACCAGTTTCCCAATTTGAGCCTTGTGGATGGTGAACAGCTTTTGGGGAGTCGGGAGATGAGGTACACTAGCCACTCTATTTATATGGCTAATCCAGTTCAATTTCTGGTCAATGGTAAGCCCCCAGCATGTTGATACTAAGGGATTTAGTGATGGTAACACACTTGAATATCCAGTTGCGCTGGTTAGATTGTCTCTTATCGGGAATGGTCATTATGTTGCATTTATGTGGTATGAATGTTACTTATCAAATTTCAATCCAAGCCTAGCTACTGTTCAGGTCTTGCAGTATTTGGATATAATTGCTTCAGTATCTGAGGAGTCATGAATGGTGCTGAACATTGTGCAATCATCAGCGAACATTTCCACTTCTGACTTCATGATGGAGGGAGGTTCATTGGTGAAGCAGCTGAAGATGTTAGTGCCTTCGTGCAGAGATGGCCTTGAGCTCAGATGACTGACCTCCAACAGCTACAGCCATCGCCCTATGTGCCAGGTGTGACTCCTACTGGCAGAGGCTTTCCCCTCGGATTCCCACTGAAACCAGCTTTTCTAGGTCTCTTCAATTCCACACTTGGTCAGATGTGGCCTTGATGTCAAGGGCAGTTGCATTGATATCACCTCTAGAATTCCGCTCTTTGTGGGCATAGTCCTGGAGCTCCTGCTGAATGAGCTGATGGATAGCAGGGACTTCCTTTTCTCCCTGGACCAGCAGCAGAGGGCAGTGACATGAGACCATGCCAGCTTGGTCTGAGGTTGTCACCTGGGTAGATGCAGTCTGAGCTGTCTAAAGGAATGTTCAGCAATGTAGGAAAGTCAATGTGCTTCTCCACATCAGCAGGGTAAGTGCCACTATTTCTCTCTGATACCTCACACTCACTCTATCCCTGCTGCTACATCCATACTCCACCAAGACTCATGCTCTACCACTCCCACTAAAACCTTTAACGTCATCCCAAGTCACCCTCACCCACGCCAAACTGGGACATTACCAGCCCGCTATGTTCTCTGTGCTGTCTACTCACTCACACGGTGCACCTCCCCAACTATAGCAATAGTAATAGCTGTGCCAACAACTGAAATATTACGAAACACAACTTGTGAGATGACATAAGCATTGCCACATCAACTGAGAGACTCAGTTGGAGGCAAACCCACAATATGGATCAGTAAGCAGGGTGATGATGGACGAACGGGATGTTTTGCAATTTAGGTCATGGACCTGCTCACACTGAGTTTATGTAGGGTAGAATATGATAGGCCAGTTGGACAGTATTCAAATCTTGAGGTAACAAAGATGTGGATATTAGTTTCCCAGCAGCAGATGTCCTGCAGTAGAATCAGTGACAGGGAAATTTATGGAGATGGAAGTAGGTAATCCACGAGTTTTAAGGGAGTAGGAATGTGATCAGAGGTTCATCTTAGGGATAAGGTTCTATCCCAAACAATGCCTAAGGAGAGAAAGGTGGACTGAATGACTACAGAATGGAGAATGTGTTGAGGTTTGGAGATAATAAATTCAGTCTTTCCAATGTTCATTTGGAGGAATTGGCTACTGATCGACTCCATTGTTAAAAGTTAAATCACAGCCTGGTCCAACACTTGTTGCCTTTCCCTAGTTACTCTTGAGAAGCTGGTGATGAGCATCTCCTGGATATATGGAAGAGCAGTGTGACAAATTAAAGGCAATGGAAAGGTCAAGAGAGTTGTTTGTAAAATGGAACTGGATATTAGCAATATGCATGTTTAGCATGATCTTGGTTAGAACTGTTGTTAATGTTGAATTATAACAAAAGTGTCACTTTAGACTCTAGTGCAGTAATGAGCAACTGTTTAAAGGTGTTGTCTTTCAGATGAGACATAAGTTGAAGCCTGTCATCCTTCACATGTAGGATCCACTTAATTTTAGCAGAGGACTGGGGAATCTCCCTCTGGTGACCAACCAGTGTTTAGTGAGCAGCTAAAAGTAAATTAACTGGTGATTATTTAATTGCTATGTGTGGGACCTTGCCACCTATAAATTGGTTGCTGTGTTTCTTGAAGTACAACAGTGAATACACTTCAGGATGACTTTCTTGGCTGTAAGGCTAGGGGAGGTGTTGGCCTAGTGGTATTATTGCTGGACTGTTAATCCAGATAACATTCTGAGGACTGGGGTTTGAATCCTGCCATGGCAGATAGTAGAATTTGAATTCAATAAATATCTGAAATTAAGAGTCTAATGTTGGGCATGAATCCATTGCCAATTGTCAAGGAAAAACCCATCTGGATCACTATGTCCTTTAGGAAAGGAAACTGCCTTGCTTACCTTGTCTGGCATACATGACTCCAGACTCACAGCAATGTCACAGCCACAGCACTGGGACACTAAGGAGAAGTATTTAACTAAGAAAATAACAGTATTTTCTCGACAAAAGCACAGAATTAAACCTAGTTCCTAGCCTGTAGATGTCGAGTGAAAGAACAACCAGATTTTACAGTGAAACCTTTCATTAGCAAGTAGCCCAAGCTTACACATCAGGGAAGGTAATTTGAACAAGGTATCAGGTTTCTTCTGAAGTCTTGACCCAGAATTAGTCAGTATCTTCAAGGGACAAGAAAGAAAACTGGAATAGGCAATATATGCCTATTCCTACTTTGGTAAAGGGCAGTTATACCTGTAAAGAAATAAAAAATTCGAGCTCAGATAGGACAGATACAGTTGCATCTTCATCCATGCAGTCTCCCAATACTTATGGCACAATCAGTGTTTTCTGGATGCTTACTGCAGCTTGAGAAAAGTTGAAGGCTTTCACCCCTGAAGCTATAAAACAAATGAAGAATGTTCAGAATTAAATATGCATTTTCTTACCACTAAAAATATGGCTTGCTCCCATCAAGCAGGAATTCTGTTAGAAACAATTGTACCAGAACCTTTCTGCTGCACGTTTTTTTCACAGAGACCAACCAGATAGCGCAGCAACGGGTTTTAATTAAATTTCCTGTAAAGTCAGGAACTTTAGTGTGCAGTATAAATGTAGTAGTTCTGAGAAATAGTATTTAAAAATACTTTTAAAGGAAACCTAATAGATTGAAGGAACTGCCAAAGTTACTTCCATTTTGTTCTTGTTAGCCCATTAAAGTAATGAACATTCAAATATCTTCAACAAAGAGAAAGAGAGGATGGAATGGTTTTGGGAGACTGTAATGATCAATGTATCTGAAATTAAACTGTGTAGTCAAAGAATTAATAATAAACTTGACTTATTTTTTAATTGTTTCTAGGATGTACTTCACACTATCAGGACTGCATTTGCTGCCCATGTGTCGTTGCTAAGAGAAGATGGTTTTGGGACTTCTCTTTGACCTGCTATAATCTCATGGTAACAATACTCCCTACAGAGATGGTGATGTTTGTCCAAATTAGGATGGTGTGCAAATTCAAGGTGTTGACTTGCTTGTAACATTGCTGCTTTGGTACTTAGAAGGCCACACAGCGGGAAGGTGCCGTCCACTTAAGTCATTGAAATTCCCATAGACTGCTCTTTCATTAGAAACAGTCAATTGACAATGACTTTATTCTGAGCATCACAAGTCTTCAGGCAGGGAATGAAATTGAGAAGGCAGGACTTTGTGGTAACCTCACCTAATATGGAAATTGAACCCACACTATTAGCATCACTGGGGTCTCAAACTGGCCAACTAAGCTAACAGAGCCCTGCTGCATCATTTCCTGTGGTGATAAAACATGTATACCACCCACTCTGATAAGCTTCTAGATGTAATTCACTGATCCCCATCGACAGGGCACTCAGGGTCTCCTTGGTATGAAGGTCGGTCTCTCAAGGAGTCTTCACCAGCTGGGTCTTCGCTGAGGGAATGGCCACTAATGTCCCTTCTTTACCCCCTTTTCTCAACCCTTCTGCAATGTTCTTTGACTTCAGAAAATGGGGTAACAGTGCAGGGGTCACAGCATCCACATGTTAGTGCAGGTCACCCTCAGTGTACTCATCCCTTTCTAAGATATAATTACTCCATGGTGCAAAGGGGTCTGGCCAAAACTAGGGAATACACAGACATAACGCCTCACCCATTGTTCTGGCTGAGTATCTCTTAATGAGTTTCAGGTCATAACAACTCTCTCATTGTTCAATATGCAAGACAGATCGGGGCCGAACCTTGTTTGCTTTTGACCTGTGGTAACCTTGGCGTCTTTGCATTCCATCATGCCTTGCTTGCAGAAACTGCTTAGCCAATTTTATGTTGGGCCTGGTTGCTAAGGCCGCTGATTACTTGGCCACACTATATGTTATTGATTGCAGTCAATGTTTCAAAGGCCAAGTTTATAAGAGTTTAGGTGTTTTATGTGATTAAAGATGCTGCAATTAATTATTCTTTTACTACCAGCTTGACTTTAACTTGAAATCTCTTGTTCTAATGCCAGACTGCTTCCATGTTAAATTTAATCTGCCAACTCTTATTCTACTGGTTTGAATCACTTATCATTTCAATCAATCTGCTGCACACCAATTTTCGATACGTTAACAGTAAATGTTACAGTAAGACTATTTTTAGTTTTTCTTTAAGCCAGTGATGCTACCTGTGTATTGAGATATTGATGTAGAATACCCCAGAATGGGGGTGTCTGTACATGCCCTACCTCTGAGGATACTTCCTCCCTCCTTTTCAGTAAAGTTCTTCAACTCTTAATGTTCTCTAACACTCCCTTATTTACATCTGTACGTAGTAGGTCTGGGATTGGTTAGCTCAGTTAGCTAGATGGCTGGTTTGTGACACAATGATATGTTCAATTCCTGCATCAGCTGAGGTTACCATGAAGGACTTTCCTTCTCAACCTCTCTCCGCGTCTGAGATGTGGGGTAAACCACCATCAGTTGTCTCTCTGTAATGGGGGAAGTCCAGGATCAGGTAGAATTTTGGTGATGCTACTTTACACAATAGGTTATCCAATAAAGCTGTTCAGTGTGTTGTCTAAGACCTCTCTCTTCACCTGACCATTCCAGGCTGAGGCCTTCTCGCTGACTGATATGTGAGTCATTTTATGAGATACATCACCAGGATTTACATGAATGTCATTTTAACAAAGAGATAATGGTTAGCAATCTTCCTGTGCTGTTTCTGAATAGTTTTAACAGCAGGAATGTTCCCTGGGAAACTGTGTACATGCTGAAGTGAACATGGCTGAACCCACTGTCAGCACAAACCACAGGGAGATTATGAAACAAAAACAGAAATTGCTGGCAAAATTCTGCAGGTCTGGCAGCATCTGTGGGGAGAAAACAGAGTTAACATTTAAAATCCAGTGACTCTTCATCAGAACTGATAGCAGTTTGAAAAAGTTGGTATTTATGCTGAAGACGAGTTTGGTGGGATGGAAGGAGAGGTGAATGGTTTGGTGGAGACGGAGCCCAGAGGTAATATATGAAAGGGGTAGGCAGATAAGGGGATTATTGATGGTAGGCCAGGACAGAGGAGGAGCTGAAAAAATGTGACAATGAGAGCTGACAAGTGGGTGAGAATGGGTAGGCTGTGCTGAAAGCAACACATGTTAGGTATGATTGAAGGGGATATAAAAGGGGTGGGAGAGTTGCATTACTAGTAAAGGAATATCTCACAACTGTACTGAGGGAAGATACATCAGAGGCAAATGGGTAGAAATCAGGAATAGGATAGTTGAAATCACAATTCTGGGGATATACTACAGGCCTCCCAACAGCCAGCAGGAGATCGAGGAAAGCATATGTAGACAGATTTTGGAAAGGTGTAATAACAGCAGGGTTGTTGTGGTAGGTGATTTTAACTTCCCCTATATTGACTGGGACTCACTTCATGCTAGAGGTTTGGATGGGGCAGAATTTGTAAGGACCATTCAGGAGGGATTCTTGACACAATATGTAAACAGTCCAACCAGGGAAGGGGTTATACTGGACCTGGTTTTGGGAAATGAGCTGAGCAGGTGAGAGAAGTTTCAGTGGGGGAGCATTTCAGCAGTAGTGACCATAGTATGGTGAGTTTTAAGATACTCATGGATAGAGATAACAGCAGTCGTCTGGTAAAGGTGTTAAATTGGGGGAAAGCAATATTAGGCAGGAACTGGAGAATTTCTATTGGAAGCAGCTGTTTTAGGGTAAATCTACATCGGACATGTAGGAGTATTTCAAACGGCAGTTAATAAGAGTTCAGGAACAGCACATCTTGCGAGAACGAAGGATAGGTGTGACAAGTTATGCGAACCTTGGATGACCAGCGATGTTATGACCTTGGTCAATAGTGCAAGGAAGAATACATAAGCTCTAAGAAGATGGGAACTAACAAAGCCCATGAAGTACGTAATGAAAGTGGAAAAGAACTTAGGCAAGGAATTTGAAGGGCTAAAAGGAGTCATGAAAAATTATTAGCAAACAGGATTAAAGAGAATTCCAAGGAATTACATATATAAAAAGCAAGAAGGTAGCCAGGGAAAGGGTTGGCCCAGTCCAGAACAAAGGAAAGAATCTATGTGCGGAGCCAGGAGAGGTAGGTGAGGTCCTAAATGAATACAAGGAACAAAAACAAAGTTGCTGGAAAAGCTCAGCAGGTCTGGCAGCATCTGTGGAGGAGAAAACAGAGTTAACGTTTC
>NC_063347.1:50785959-50847827 GCF_021869965.1 Rhincodon typus | reverse complement strand
TATGATGCTGCTTGGCCTGCTGTGTTCATCCAGCCCTGCACCTTGTTGTCTCGGATTCTCCAGCATCTGCAGTTCCTACTATCTCTGACACTTCTAACAACTTGAATATAGATGAATCGCCATGTAGCCTGACCATGCCTGTTGCTTCTGTTTATTTTAGCACTGTCTGGAATGAAAGAGGGGTCATTCCTACTGCTGGATCCATGTTCATCTGTGCATGTTTAATAGTGGTGAGAGTGAGAAGCTGCATGCCGACTGGTAACATAACGACCTATTCTGCATGTTACCGAGCTCAGTAGTGATGTGTCAGAGACTCTGCTGCAAGGTTGGAAATAGTGCAGCACAGGGAACGGTGCTCTGCTGCTTTACCATCAGGTATACATAATTAGTAAACATTGCTTTAAGAAACTTTAAAGCCTGAGCCTGTGTTTGAATCAAAGAGAATCCATAAAAATAAATGTCTCCCCAACAATGATGTAAGGTACAAAACATGTCAAAAACACACATCTGACAGAGGCGACTTTGGGACCAAAGCAACACCATAACACTAAAACTATGTGTACTATGAATATGGACTTTGCTGTCATTATTTCCGAACTGTGTGATTTATAATGGCTTCTTAAGCCAAAGGAATCTTCCTCTCCTCCTGGTGAAGGGGAAATGTACAAGCACCCATGACTACTTTTCAATCTTTACTGGTAAATTGCAAATATGTGCATGATCTATTCCACCGATTAAATAGCAGTGCAAACCATTTATAATCCATTGGTCTTCTGTAATATTCTCATGGTTCATTTCGCTCTTCTTTGGGATCCACGTCATAATTAACTGTAAGTGACATCTCCATTTGTACCGAAGTTCTTACTAAGTAGATGATCATTTTCTGAGCAGATTTGGATCCAGCTAACAAGACTCAAAAGCAGCAATCCATGCAGAGCACAAAGATAATTATCTAGATGTGCAGGGGATTCTTCTAAATATATCCAAGCGTTGCTGACTCCTCTCATCTATCATAATGCAACATTTAGGGCACATCTACTCCTCCAGGCCTGCCCCAGCAATGTGATGGAGCAAGATGATAGATCAGGCTGCAGTCTGTATATTTTTGTGCGTGAGCTGTCTAAAATTTCACAGGCCAGTAACTCTATGCCTGTGCACCATTCATCTGTGGAAGAGAGTTGACTGGAAATTTTCAGTCGTTTAACCTTTCGGTGATAGGTCAGAATGGAAACTTTTAGTTCAAGTTGTCAGAAGCTTTAAAGGTCATTAAGTTGTGATCTCCCTGTCCTTGCTCCTAGATTTATATCAAAAGCAAAAGAAAAAAAACACAAAGCCAGGCCACTTAAGCTCTCTTTCAGGTTCTGGTGATAAGCCCGCATCATATGGTGTGGTGTGACGCTGCACAAAGATCAGGATGATGTGATCCCTAGTCTGTGTGGAGTTAATGGATCAAAGCTTGTGGCAGCAAGTTTACACAAAGACAGGTCACAGCCAAAACAATGAGTAACCAAGCAGTCTATTTTAGTGAAGTGAGTTTACGATGAACATTGATCAGAACACCAAGCAAACATCCCTGTTCTCCTTTAAAGAATGCAGTTGGATCTTACTATCCCTCCAACTGAGAAGACCAGCAGACCCATGGATTAATCTCCATCTGAAAGACACACTGAAATTTCAGCTGGGATCATGTGCTCAGCCCTCTCAAATAAAGAATGAAAAATGAGGGGTATCTCCTAGAAACATGTAAAATCCTGATGGGATTGGAGAGGCTAGATACAGGAAGAATGTTCCCGATATTGGGGAAGTCCAGACTTAGGGGTCACAGTCTTAAAATAAGGAGTAAGCCATTCAGGGCTGAGATGAGGAAGAATTTCTTCACACACAGAGTTGTGAACCTGTTGATTTCTCTACCACAGAAAGTTTTTGGGGCCAGTTTGTTAAATATATTCAAAAGAGAGCTGGACGTGGCCCTTGCAGCTAAAGGGATCAAGAGGTATGAAGAGAAAGTGGGAGTGGGATACTGAGATTGCATGATCCCATTGAATGGTAGTGCGCGGTGGCTCAGTGGTTAGCACTGCCGCCTCACAGCATCAGGGACCTGAGTCTGATTCCACTCTCGGATGACTGTCTGTGTGGAGTTTGCACATTCTCCCTGTGTCTGCCCAGGTTTCTGCTGGGTGTTCTGGCTTCCTCCCACAGTACAAAGATGTGCAATTTGGGTGGATTGGTCATGCTAAATTGTTCATAGTTTTCAGGGATGTGTAGGTCAAATGTGTTAGCTGTAGGAAATGCAGGGTTGGGGTAGGGGTAGGTGTGGGTGGGATGCTCTTCGGAGGGTCTGTATTGACTTTTTGGGCTTAATGGCCTGTTTCTGCACTGAAATAAATTGATGTTTAACAGGAGAGTCTGACAGTCAGAGAAAGATCAACTACAAGATTAATATCGCATATAAAGTTCATTATTTGTCTTGTACTAATTATGTATAATTGGGAAAGGTCACTTCTCATATATATCAGCTGATGATTTGCAGTGAAAATACATCTGCTGTACATGATGGTGTGATAATAAAATGGCTCCAGCATGTAGGAAGGAAAAGATTGATTGAGCACCTATTGTTAGCAAGTCTCAACCATCCTTGATGTAAGGGATGGTTCCAATTATGGAGAGTGTTCTCCCTGATTCCCATTGACTGCAGTTTCACTGTGGCTGCTTAATGACACAATCAGTCAAGTGCTTCTTGATGTCAAGGACAGCCCCTGTCACCCCACCTCTTGAGATTAGTTCTTCTGTCTATGTTTAGATGAAGGATGTAATGAGATCAGGAGCTAAGTAGCCCTGATGGAACCCAAAATGAGCATCAGCAAGCAGCACATTTCTGTGTAGTGCTGCTTGAGAGCACTGTCAAAGACAGCTTGCAAATGGCATTTACTGCCCTTTGATCTGCCCCTTTTTTAAGCACTGGGGCAAATGGCAATGGTTAGAGCTGCCCTTTAATTCAGGCTGGCTGCAATCTATCTCTACCTCCTTCCTGCATCTACTGCTATTAGTAATGTGACTATTGCAACCCTGGAGTTGCTTTAGACCACCAAAGCACATGTTGATGCTGATGCAGTGTTGCTTTATGGCTTGTGTTGTTAGGGTGTTGACTCCACAATGGAAATCCCACCTGTCCACTGCAACAATAATGTGCTATTGAATTCAACTTAGTCTTTAACAACACAGACAAGAACTGTTTTGTGAAATGTGCACATGTACCAGACTTTATTTGGCTATGATGTGGAGGTGCCGGTGTTGGACTGGGGTGGACAAAGTCAGAAGTCACACAACACCAGATTATAGTCCAACAGGTTTGTTTGAAATCACAAGCTTTCAGAACGCTGCTCCTTCATCAAGTGACTTCACCTGATGAAGGGACAGCACTCCAAAAGCTTGTGATTTCAAATAAACATGTTGGACTATAACCTGGTGTCGTGTGATTTCTGACTTTGTTTATTTAGGATCTGGATTTTTATAACTGGGCCAAAGAACATAAATTTAATAGAAAGACTGGATTAATTTGAAACTTTTCTTCTATTATCCCATTTATTTTTGATTATGCCTGGTAAAGTGTGCTGAAACATTTTCTACATTAAAAGTGATATTTAAAAGTTTTAGTAACACCAGTTATAATGCAGGAAATTATGGGCCTGTAAGCCTTAAATCAGTGGTAGGGAAATTTTTGAGGAAGATTCTTCGGGACAGGATTTACATGCATTTGGAAAAGAATGAACTTATTGGGGATGGTCAGTATGGCTTTGTGCAAGCGAGATCTTGTCTCATAAATTTGGTGGAGGTTTTTGAGGAAGTGACAAAGACAGTTGATGAGTATAGAGCAATGAACGTTGTCTATGTGCGCTTTACTAAACCATTTAACAAGGTTCCTCATGGTAGGCTGGACCAGAAGATTAAGTCACCTGGGACCAATGGTGACTTGGTAAGTTGGATACAAAATTACCTCGGTCACAGAAGACAGAGGGGAATTGTGAAGGGGTGTTTTTCTGACTGGAAGTCTGACCAATGGTGTTCTGCAAGACTCAGTGTTGGGACTGTTGTTTCCAATATATATAAATAATTTGAATGAAAATATAAGTGGTCTGATTAATAAGTTTGCAGATAACATGAACATTCGTGGACTTATGGACAGTGAGGAAGGTTATCAAAAGATACAGCAGGATATAGATCAGTTGAAAAGTCGATGGAGAAATGGCAGATGGAGTTGAATCTGGACAAGCATGAGGTGATGCATTTTGGGAGGTCAAAAGCAAAAGCAAAGTACACAGTAAATGGTGTGTCCCTTAGGGATCTTGGGATGCAAGTCCATAGCTCCCTGGAAGTGGCAATGCAAGTGGATAAGATGGAAAAGAAAGTGTACAGCATGCTTGCCTTCACCAGTTCAGCATAAAAGTTGGCAAGTCATATTGCAGCTGTAAAAGATTTTATTTAGGCCACATTTGGAGTATTGTGTACAGTTCTGGTCATGACACTAGCAAGGAAGGAGTGGATGCTTTGGAAAAGATGCAAAAGAGATTTATCAGAATGTTGTCTGGATTGGACTCTATTAGTTATAATGAGAGTTTGGACAAACTTGGATTGTTTTTGCTGGAGAATCGGAGGCTGAGCGGAGATCCAATAGTGGTACATAAAACTATGAGAGGTATTGATAGAATTTTTCCCATGGTGGAAATGCCAAATATTGGGGGGCACAGGTTTAAGGTGAGAGGGCAAAAATTTAAAGGACATGTGTGAAGCAGGTTTTTACACAGAGTGTGGTAGGTGCCTGGAATATATCGCTGGGGAGGTGGTAGAAGCAGATACAATAGCAAAGTTTAAGTGGCATTTAGACAGACACATGAACAGAAAGGGAATAGAGGGATACTAGCCATGTGCAGGCAAATGGGGCCAGTTCAGCATTGCAACATGGTCAGTGCAGACATGGTGGGCTGAAGGGCCTTTTCCAGGGCTGTACTGTTCTATGTACAAGATTTTGATCAAATATGCTACAAGCGTCACTAATCAAATGTCTTGTGGAATACTACCTCTTCCTTCCCAAACCACCAGATATCCAATTTTTGAGATAACAGTGAAACTGTACCATCAATTTCTACTTGATTGAACCTATAAATGTAAAGCACTTATTTAAAGTCTCCATTCAACATTTCTATTGCTTAAACTAATTCCTCATTGATTATCCTAAGAATGACATTCTCAAACAACACAGGGCTGACTTTTGGTTTGCCAAAATTTCAAGGTACAAAGAATTATTTTCTCACTAACTTGATTTGTTTTGCGAGCCAGTTCACAGCAGAGCACAAAATCAATAAATCCAGTGTTACCATCATTCCTGCTTTACTCGTGAGTCTTGTGATTTACAAAAACTTTGTAGTTCCTGCTGATGTGCAGGCAAAATTTGCATTTGTTTCTGCAAATTGTCTAGCTTCTTTGCAAACTTTTTGAAAAACTTTGAAAATCACAAGATATCCAAATTTATTGAGACTTGAATGACCCAAAGAATTGACTGTACATCTTGTCAGATTATAATTAATACTGTCAGATTATACTTTCTCAAATGTTAATTTATTTCTACTTGGTCTCCCTTACCTAACTGCCCTATTCTGCCAAAATTTCTCATTTTCTCCATTTCATTTCTCAATGGATTACTGCTATCTCATTAGATCACAAGAATCTTCATCATTTTCTTATTATCAACTGACAAATTTTCAAAGGATTTTTCATCTGAAACTTTGCAAGGTGACATGAATTCATGATACTCCAGGATTGTTTTATGCAAGTGTTTCACAATTCAGCGTTGTTTTTTTTTTAAAATATAGTATACAGTAGAGTTAAGGCACATTGACCTAGGTGTGGATGTTTTGACTCAGACATATATATCACACTTTGAATATTATGTTTCCCTGTCAAAATAGAGCAATCTTCATAAATTAGAGCTGGGCATTTCATTTTGTAATCTGAAAATTAGAAGTAAAAAACGAATATGCTATTGTTTTAGGAAATTTATAACTGGTACAAATCATTTGCATTCTCAGAGAGTGTAGGTCAGGATGTTCATAAAGGAAAGCTGAGCAGCAACATACATAGCTCTATATCCCAGACTCCCCATAAGGAATGCAAGTGAATATCTGCTAATATACTTAAAATGTCTGGAAAAGGAATGGCATTTTGCATTGTGCAATGTTGGGTGGAAATTTTCAAAGCTCATGCTTGAGAAGTCAAAATGTTTGTTATCGGTATTTCAATGTCAACATTTAAGTCTCTCAATGATTTTGACGGCTTGATGCTGGGACATACAAAGCAGGAAGGTTGCAGGCTTGATTCTTCATCTACATTGATCTTAGCAGGGGTTTTTGTGTGGTCACTAAAATGTCTGGGACTTGCAAGATAAGAGGGCCTTTGTAACTGGAATAGTGAAGGCATACTTGCCAAACAGCGACTACTATTTCAGATCTTCAACACATTTTAATGGGTGTCTAAGAAATTTTTGGTGGCCCTATGATTTTGAGACTGTGGGGTTGTGACTTTGAGCTTTGAGTGTCTGACCTTCTCAACTGAGAGACCGGCCTTATGGCAGCAACACTTCGAGTAAATGCGGGAAAAGCTAATTAAGTGGACAGAATGCTTATTGCACCCTGTAGCCTTTACTGGCCTCCAGTACAAATGGTACAACAAAGTGTGGAGAAGATTCTAGCTGGTGGTTCCCTGCCATGATTAAGGACCCCAGGAAAGGGCTGAAGGGTGACAAATGGTGACAAGGATGTCACCTCTCACAAGGTTCCGTTATCATCATTCACCACGATCCTTACAATGGGTGAAGACTTTGCGGAACTGTGGCTGGGACAGTGGCTGTCCTTGTACTGCTGTTGATGCACAGCCTTTGGACATGCCTCCCCAGCATGTCGAGGCTGGATATCTCTGTGAAAGGTAAGCACGAGGGAGTTGTCTAGCTCTACTTCATCCTCAGCCACAGGGAGAGCCCATCATGGGAGTAGCCGTGAGTGGAGGTCACAGTGTCAGCAATTTCACTGTGTTACTTACATCAGAAACACCCAAGTGACCTGCAATGACATTTCAAGTGATGAAATATTGGGAAGTTTCTTTGTACAAAGGCCCGCTCAGGTGTATTGCCAATTGGAGGAAATTGGGAACTGACGTATAGCAGTGCAGCTGGGTCTGGGATTGAAGACTATGTGTGGTAATTAATCTGAAACCTTTATACCTCTTTTGTCCTCGCACTTTCACACTTGTCACCTAAGGTTGCCTGCATTGCAACAGATGCCACTCCATATCATTGCCGAGATGCAAGCTGGGAGAAACTTGTTCTATTTTCTCTGCCTTCGAATCCCTATTGTATGTTGTCAAAGGAACGTGGAGGATTCCTAAATGCCCAACCACAGCATGAGATCCATCCACTACTCACTAATTCCCTGCCTCCCCACAGTCGTGATTGCAGAGATGTAAAAGATAACTTTCTCAGTCAGCACAGCTGCATGTCTGTGAATTGAGGGCCTTCTGTAAGCTTTTCCTCTTCAACACAGCCCCTTATTTCTGGCAGACTATTTCAACTCACTCAGTTATGTCTGCCTTCTCCTCTCATTCTGCATGTGTGTGTATGTGGGCATATTCATATGTTGGTGCATATGCATTCTCATAAATCTCTGTACATATACATGTTTGTGAGCTGCATGTTCATGTGTGTGTATGTATGCATGTGTGTGAGTACCTCTGTGACTGTTTCTAAATATACAAGCAGGAGAGTGAGTATGTGAATCACAGAAATTGCAGCACTGCAGGAAACCATTTGACTGTTTGTGCATCTGTTGCCTAATCAAGCAATCTACCTTACTTCCATTTTTCTCTTTTAAGTTCTTTCTTCTTGTATGTTTTCAAAACATGCTTTTGCCATAACGATACTTGTGCTAAAGAATTTCATGTTCTTCCAGCCTTAAGTGTGGAAACCATTGTTTTTCTCCTCCAAATTTCTCCATAGTTTTTCTAGTTTGTGCCCTCAAGTTAATGATTCACAACCAATGAAATAAATTTTTCATTATTTTGCCTAATAACATGATAAATTTGAAAAATCTGCATTAGACCACTCCTTGATCCTCTTTTCTAAGTGAAAGTAAACTTGCTGGATTTTTAAACCTTTCTACAGAACTACACAGCTCCTAATTCATGGAAGATGATAATGTGTTTTGCAGAATGAGGGGTAACGTCTGGAGGGATGATATGCTGTTTAGACAGTATGCAACATCACAGGAAGTGATGCAATGTCACTTGCATGCCTCTCTCTTTCAGTCTTCTGGTAAGATAAAACAACAGTAAAATGTGTCTTAAATATAATGTTTTTCTTAGCTCAGCAGAATCTATAAGTATTATCTAGCAGCACGATGAAACCAGGAATATTATATGTTTTTCTTCCTCCTCCATCATCTGTCCCCTGTGACATAATCCTCTTGAAAATAGTGTGAGCAGTTTCCATTTAACCAAAGAAAAATAAGTGAATAGTGTCTTTTAGTGAAACTTGGATTGTTATATTTCCTGCTTGGAGATTAAGGTATTGGATCAGCTGATGAAAATGTTTATAATTGTGATGTGAGATGAAAATGTCTGGCTCCTTGAAAAATGTCAATTCCTCAAGAATGTCAATCTTCTTACCTGATGTTTATTAGCAACAAACACACTATGAATTAATCCCTTTGGGAAGGACTTCATTAAGATGAAGGGGTTAATTATGTTCACTCGCATTCTATTCACAAAATAGCTTGGCAGTTCTCGTTTACTCAAAGCACATAATGCTAGTTCAGTTCTACTTACAAATGTCACCGCTTGAATTTCATACTATTCTTAAAGTGATGATAATGGGCCATTTCTTACCAATTTGTACACAGCTTTCTATTGATACCTGTTGGGTGGTAAAAGTCTCCTGCAGGTGATTGCTCTTGTTCGAATCCCAGCCGGTTTGTATCGAACAATCAGTAACTTATCTGAACTGAATATTACCCATAAACTATCTCCTGTAGTCTGATGCATGATATGCACATATTTGTAAAAATCTTCTGGCCTGCTGTGAATCTGTAATTAGATGTTCCCTCTGGGCACGTATTTTTTTTATCTGACCTAATTCACAGAGGCTGAAACAACAGCAGCCAGCATTAAAGATGGATAGCCAGCATATATCCTGCTGAAAGCTGCAGCCTGAACAAAGATTATACAATCTAAAAGACAGCCCATAATCATTTCAGCTATTTCTTGGGTTTTTTTTATGTAACTGTTATTTTCAAATGATATCTGCACAGTTGACATCTTGAGTAGGCACCTACTGCTTCCAACACTCTGCTCAATTCTGTCACTTAGTATTGGGATAACTGTTGTTGAGCAAAATTAATATTTGTTCAATTAAAAGAAGAAGGACCATGATTTGGAAAATCTAGTTACCAGTAAATGTACCAAGACGGAGTTTGATTTCATTTATGCAAACAATGTTAGCACAATTCAGTTCTCCTAGATTATGCCCTGTTTATTCATGAAATAGACAGTGATTCAAAATGGACAAGGCAGTTTCCTGTAGAAAACCCATTGTCCTTTATGTGAAATGTGTTGTGTTATCCCATGGTCAGTACGCCTATAAGAGACACACTCATAATATCATCACTGTTATCATAGCATGTAATTTAAGTGAACAAAGATCTCACACTCCATCTTACTCCAGGATCACTTGAAGCATGGCATGCTACTGGAAGCAAAGGAAGCTCGTGTGATGTCATCATTCCTCATTCAGCATGAATATCATCCAGACGCAAAAACCCACAACTGCAAGCCTGCAATTTTGTTTTAATAACTAAAAATCTGTCATTGTTAAAGCAACATTCCTAAAGAGGTGAAGGTCTATAAAAGGAACAACAACAGGAAAAAGGCAAACATAGCATATTAAAAAAGAGAGAGAAGCAAACTTCCATTAAAAAAAAATGAAGCAACCATACCTTTAACAGAGATAACAAGGTGTAGAGCTGGATGAACACAGCAGGCCAAGCAGCATCAGAGGAGCAGGAAGGCTGATGTTTTGGGCCTTTTCTGATGAAGGGTCTAGGCCCGAAACGTCAGCCTTCCTGCTCCTCTGATGCTGCTTGGCCTGCTGTGTTCATCCAGCTCTACACCTTGTTATCTCAGATTCTCCAGCATCGGCAGTTCCTACTATCCCTGAGACATCTTTAATAGATGCAGTTTGTCACACCTACTCAAAGTCTGTCTGGCTTATCTTGTCAACTGCAAAGTATGTAGTATCAAGGGACACTAGACATGTATGTGCAGGAAATCTGGTTCCAAAGGCCAAACCAGAAACCAGAACAAAAAAAAAGTGACTAACAGAATGGTGCACCACCATAACACTGGTAACAAGAAAAATGTACTATTGGTACACATATGTAATCATATCATGAGGGTCAGAGTCAACCAAAAGAAGACTAATTTCAGAAGATGATCAAGCTTCCCATGTTGTTAACTTTGCAAATTATGTTGATAATATTTGGTGTTCAGAAGCTTTTACAAGCACATATGTCCTGAAAAGGCAGGACTAAACATCCTAAAAGCTAAAACCGACATTGGAGCCAATACAACATATTACCATTATACATCCTGAAAACATTGTACCTCAGCAAGTGATATTCCATTTTGTAACCTAATGAGAGATCATCTCACAGCATAGAATTGATTACCAGCTCTATTTGTTGGCACAATCAAACTGCAGTGCCAATAAACAAGCTCATAGCTTCCCAAAATCTTCTACCTGGTAGATACCAATGGTTCTGTAGAGGGTGGACTACCAGTATACACAGATCTCATTATAGTTACAATTCCTGATATTCAAATCATGCCAATTGTGGTAGAACAGATCTCATGTGATTTTTTTACATTTTGACAAGAACCAATGTGAACTGCTGCAATTAGCGTTTGCTAAAAATGAGCAACGACATGTGTTATAGAATTTCATTTTCCAGGGATGGCCTGATAGTATTAAAGATGTCCCAAGATGGTTCATTCACTTTGGCCATGAAGACATGAACTTGGCATGTTATAGCAAATCATTTTAGGGCAAACCAGATGATATGTCCATATTGTACTTGGAATGCATGGATACCAAACGTATGAGACAGCTATTATTTAAATCTGTGTACAGGCCAGGGATGGATCAAGATATTCAATGATTCGTGAATACATGTAAAGCCTGCCAAATGTTTCAACTCCAGCAAGGTGATGGAACCTCCACATCAACATGGTGTTCCATCCAACCTTGGATGAAAGTAGCAACAGACCTACTCACAGTGCACGGAGGTGATTACATAAGTATACTACTTCTCCAATTGTTGAAAGATGGAAGATTCCAGTTGCTACAGTCGCATCAAATGGCAAATGGTAAAAGTAGTATCTCCCAAAGAAAGTAATAAAGGTGATGAAAAATATGTGCTCTTCATGTAATGGCAGTGGCCAAAAACCACTATTTGCATTCAACTTCATAAAGACTGAATACCACTACCCTCCATCCCCCAACTGAAATATACCAATCCCTCATGGATGGATACCACGGGGTCAATTTCCAGCCACGAGTGAGGCATCAATTAATTGTTTCAACCATGCCCTCTGCCTTCCAGTTCTGCTTCCGATGTGCCTTCACATTGTTAGCTAGTGTCCGATAAAGAGAATTACCACCTAAATGCCACAAGTGTGCTGCAGATTCAAGGCTATCAGTGTTCAATTTCTCCCAGTCTATGACAGTTTCTGTTTGAAATCTAAAAGGGGGTTTATAGACTTATAGAGGTTTATAAAATCACAAGGTGCTTGAATAGGGTGAACAGCGATGATCTTTATCTTAGAGTAAAAGAATCCAAAGATAAAGTATATAGGTTTAAAGTGTGGGGAAAGATTTAAAAGGGACCTGAGGCACACCTTTTCATGCAGAGGGTGGTGCATGTATGGAACTAACTGTGAAAGGAAATGGTGGAGGCAGAAACAATTACAACATTTAAAAGGTATCTGGATGGGTAAATTAATGGGAAAGTTTTAGAGGCACATGGGCCAAATGGTGGCAAATGAGACAAGATCAGTTTAGGATATCTAGTCGTGAACAATGAGTTGGACCGAAGCATCTGTTTCCATGCTATATAATTCCATAACCTCATAACATTTAGTGCTTTCTTCATCAACTCCATGCAGAATCATTACTAGAGTAAGATGAATTATGATAACTGTCTCAGGCCACATACATTGGGTGTCCTGCACTGGGACAAATTTCATTCATTCATGGAATGGAAGGAAAAGCCAGAGAGCCATGGGAGCCAAGAGTCTGTGCCTTGGTCCTCCCCTATGATTCGGTGCTGCCGGTTTCTCCAGCGTGCAGTGTGGTCACGGTCTCCTGAGAGGTCTTGGGGCTCTGACACCATACATTGCAGTCAGCTGTGAGACACTCCAACTCCTATTGTGTCGTAACTTCAGTGATTGTTATGGGTGTTCCCTTGAGTGTACTCTGCTGTGCTGATGGCTTTTCACCTTTCTAGTGTGAACTAAGATTCTCAGTAAATAGTTCAAAGGCTACTGCTGCCAAATATAAATATCATCTGGTTCTTAGCACTATAGATAGACCACGGCTGGCAACCACATTATTGCAAGCTAAAGATCTATGTTAACTATTCAAAGTCTGTGAAGAGGCATGGGTTCAATAGGACATTTCTGAAGAAGGGTCCTGACCTGAAACATCAACTTTCCTGCTCCTCTGATGCTGCCTGGCCTGCTGTGTTCCTCCAGCTCCACACTGTGTTGTCGCTGACTCCAGCATCTGCAGTTCTTACCATCTCTTTGTTAAAAGCATCCCTGGGACCATGTGATCTGTCCATCACTGATGATGGACTCAAGCTATTAGCAGGTAGCTAATACAGAATGCAGTCTTCTGCAACAATATGTTTGCTATTTCTTAGATGGAATGTTACCTCCTTTGGAATCCAAGTTATAATCCTTACTTAGTGTCATTCAGAATTATTTGGATTCTGCAGAGGTGGAGATCACATTATTGTGCATTAGTACTTCAAAACAGACTTATACTGTCAGTAAAAATATTATTCAGGGTTCAGATTTGCACCTACAACCACATTGTTCATGTATCCACATTTGTGATGAGAGGAATATTGATGCATCACACATCTGGTCAAAGTGAATATATGGAAATGAAAGTCTGAACAGTCATGGAAAAAAAAGCAGATTTGGTGAATAACACTAGATGAATGGCCTTGAATGTTAGTCAGCAAAATTTAATCTCAAGGTGACACCACCAATTTAGCTATGAATAAAACCAATCTCTGTGCAAGGAAGATTAATGACCTGATCGCAAAACGAAGATTGACAACTGGATTGTTAAATCATTGTCTTGTGAACTTTGTCAGAATACTGATTTCTGAAACTAAAAGTAACATTCACTTACTAATCAGCTTCCATTAAAGTCAAATCTAGACATCTTCTGGTGCCCATGAAAGAAAAAGAATTAACCCTAGATGTTGATGTGGTTAATGTAATATTTTTATCAGCAAAATCTCAATGGCTTCTTATAATGACGCTTTTCTGGATTATGGCTGATTCAGTTTTTTGTTTGATATGAGTGAGATTCCATTGGTTTTTTAAAATTTCAAAATCCACCAACAATTTGTCCTGGTCCATCCACGTTGACACTACAATCAAGAAAGCACATCAGTGGCTCTACTTCCTCAGAAGACTAAGGAAATTCAGCATGTCACAATGGTTTACCAATTTTTATAGACGCGCCATAGAAAGCATCCTATCCAGGTGGATCACAGCCGGGTATGGAAACTGCTCTGATCAAGACTGTGACAAATTACAGCAAGTTGTGAACACAGTCCAGTCCAACATGTATTACCCTGATGTACTTATTTAAGGTATGAATTGTCTGGTTTGCACACAATACAATACTTTTCACTGTATCTCGGTACATGTGACAATAATAAATCAAACCAAATCAAATCATATTTCCAATGGGATTGTGACCACAAAGGTCAGCTGCACAACTTTGCATATGGCTTTCACTCAAATAGATCTCCTACTTCCAGGGTTGGAAGGTCATACCATCTTTGAAGGGACCACCATTTTGAGACATCCTCTCACTCAGTTTTTCAACTTTTTTGCAGGTCGATGTGACTGAAGCATTCAGGCCACCATTAGAGAGACAAAGTGACCCATGGCACCAGCTTGAGCCAGTCAGGCACAGAAGGACTCAAGGCCTCTCCAGAGCCAAAATAGCAATTTGCTGCATTCCCATCACCCCTTCCCAGATGGGCTGTTGCTGCAAGGCCATCCTAGGCAGTTCATGTAGGCCTCTCACCTTGAAAGATTCAGACACCAACTGAAAAGTTCCAGTTGGCCTCTGAGAATCAACCATTATAGGCTTTTAAAAACATTCAGTTGGCTACAGCTTCGCTTGTGGCTAGGTAGCCATGCTGTCTCTTTTTCTCCATTTTATAAGTTATTCCTAAAATCTGCAATGCTGGACTTTTTACTTCTGTATTTTTTTCTAAGAACTGTCAGTGAAGAAAGCTGTACCTAAGGACCTCATACCTAAGATGGTACCATGAGCAGTGACTTACACATTTTTCACTGTGCCCATTTGACAATAAAGCTCATTCAAATTCTCAATGCCTGTGAGTTGAATGGTGTCAGCAAACCCCAGTATGCCAGCCAGTGAAATCAATGTTTGCTTGGGCCTCCTCTCCTTCATAAAGGTATGAAAATCAGGACTGAAAACGAAAAATGCTGGAAATCACAGTGGGTCAGGCAGCATCTGTCGAGAGAGAACAAGCTAATGCTTCAAGTCTAGATGACTCTTCAGCAGAGAGGAACTCTTGGATTTAGGTCTATCTCTCAGACAAACTTTACAAGCTGCCTGTGAACAGGGTTTTGCAAATTCTAAGGTAAAATGATGTAATGTAGTTCTTAGAACCAGTTTCTCCATTCCCTTCTGTGATTTCCACAAGCGATTTTGTAAAACCACCTGCCCTCTTTACAGGTGTACACTTCAATTATTCTAACCAATGTAAAGAAAAGCAGCAAATCTGGTTGGTTATTAGGTGCTAACATTTTACATAATTAGAACAGCTCCTGCTTTCTATTAACATTCAAATTATGTTTTGAAACATGGTTGTGAAGTTGGCGTGTATAAAATTATAAAACGCAGGAAAGCATTGCATCGTACCTTTAAAAGATGGTGTTTCTTTCGGTGCTTAGAGTTAAAATGGATGTCTGAACAGCAGCTTAATGTGTAGGTGCACAGAGACCACCGAATTGAAACAGCCAAACAGCATTTTTACCAAGTCTTTTCAAATTTAGCCAACCAATTTAAACCCAGCCCTTAGATGCTAAAAACCTGTCAAATTTAAATCTGATGGTGTTGACAACCTAGAACCAATCTGATTCTAAAGAAATTAATAGGTCATCAAGGGTATACAGATGAGGGCATTTGAAAAATTGGAAAGAGCCAACTGCTAGCTGCCAAGAGGTAACAACGTTTAGCTCTCAGAGAAAGCACCATCCAATTAATCAAAGGTACTAACTACAGCATTTTTAGCTTAGAGTGCTCACAGAAGAAATTAAGAATAGAAAGCATCCCTGACAGCAGAATAAAGGTGTTTGTAGCATGAGATCAACAGAAGAAATATTGGAGAGGAAGTGGAGAAGGCAAAGTGTTCCAGAAGACACAGTCTGTGCGAACTTGGACAGATTAAGTTTTAATTTATTGTTGTCTTATTAATTGGTTTATATCAGTGGGATTTGTGTCTTATGTGAACAGTATTCCAGTAGAATTTAGTTCAGTTAGGGAATAGTTAGTACGAAGGGGGAATTGTTTATTTGGTTAGTAATTCTGTTATTGTGTTCACTGTTAGGGTTAAATAAATACATTGTTGCTTGTTCCTTATAAAGTGACTATCAGGAATTTTCTTTCATTTCACCTCCCCTTCTCCGTAACAGTTTAACAGATTTGGTGAGGTGAGGCGAGCTTCTCTGGGTGTTTCAGGTTTAATTATTAGAAGGGGAGCTCTACTTCCTCCATAACCAACTGGGGGCTTGTGTTTTGATTTTAGTTATCAGACGGGGTTTGACCTCCCCTTCCTAACAACACATTGACATTTACGTAGCTTAAAATTCAATCAATAGATTTCTTTTGAAAAATTAACCTTTCTGGTGATGCAACACGTAAGTAGAGGCATTTCTGAATGAACAAAAAACGTGTCACGTTATACAACAGGAACTCACACGTTTACGTATACAAATCTAACTTCTGCTGAAGAGCAATTTGACAAACCTTACTCGGAATGGATACTCTGGCACAGACATGATGGGACAAATGGTCGCCTTCTGTGCTGTACATTTTCATGATTCTTTGACACTGACTGCTAATAACTAATTACTTCGACTTATCTGACTGTCCATGAGACTGAGGATATTTAATGAAATCAATTTCTCATTCGTCTCTCTATTTAAAAATTCTGACTATTTCTCAGTTTCTAACACCTCAGATTTTGCCACTCTATAACTCTTTAAAGCCAGTTGAGGTGTCATAAGGTGAAGTTTTTTTTTTGAGTGACCTACTTGAAGTCTCTTTGTAAAGGCTGTTCCTCAATATTAATGTGATCACTACAATGAGAACAGGGCATTACAAGAATCTCCCTTTTAATGTATTCCAATCAATGTGAGCATGTAATGTTTGATGATAGCTTGTATTGCAACAGTTGTGTTGTTGAAAGTCTTTGTTTCTAGAGCATTCATAGAAAAACACCAACGCAGTCATCATAATTTGAAACTAGGGCAGTTTGTCACCACCATACCAGCCGCATCATCAGTGTAGTCCGAAACATTAACTCTGATTTCTCTACACAGATGCTACCAGACCTGCTGAGCTTTTCTAGCAATTTCTAAATTTATGTACAGCCTCCTTTTAATGTTTGAATGTTCTAATTTAAAAATAAACAGCCACAAAGCTTTAATCTTTATAAAAGATAACTATGTTTTAAAACTATGGCTATAAGTATTCAAGTAAAAGTGATAAAATTATTACATAAAAGTACAAATACAAAGATTAAAAGTACGTATGGATAGTAGATTATGAAACATGATAAACATGAAATAAGAGCAAATTATTGCAAATGATGGGATCTGTACTGAAATCACAGCAGGTCTGATAGCATCCATGGGGAGACAGAGCAAGCTAACATTTCAAGTCTAAAAGACTCCTCATTAGATGAAGAGTTATCTAGACTCGAAACATTAGCTTGTTCTATCTCCAATGGATGCTGTCTCACCCATTATTTTTCTTCAGCAATTTTTGTTTACAGACATGAAAGTAAGATCAGTTTCTGTCATTGTTACTGGGCTCTAACTTTCTTCAACACTCTCTTTCTGAATTAAAGGGGTTAAAATCTTGAAGGCAGAATTCAGCAGCAGTGATGCCTTCTGCAGTTGATTAGTTTAAGGTTGCATTTGGAGGTGGGCTCATACGTAGAAGTGTTTTAGGAAGTGAATATAAGTCCCTTTTCTCTAGCAGTTCTATTGGTGTTAGAGGGCTCTCACGCGCAGTTCATAACTAGTTCGGTGGCTGGTGAGGTCTTCACACAATCCTCTGAGAACACAATGTCGCTTTAAGCCAGGTTTTAATCCAGTCAAACAAAATGGCTACTGTTGTTAACTTTGATGAATCATAAATAAAAACCGAAAGAACTGCGGATGCTGTAAATCAGGAACAAAAACAAAGATGCTGGAAAAGCTCAGCAGGCCTGGCAGCATCTGTGGAGGAAAAAACAGAGTTAACGTTTCGGGTCCAGTGACCCTTCCTCAAAACTGACGGTAGCTGGAAAAACATCAGTGTATATGAAGAAAATAGGGAGAGGGATGGGGTAGGGAGTAAACGATAGGATCGTGCCCAAAGAGAAACTTTGGAAACTGGAAAACTCAGCAAGTTTGATGGATCATTGTTCCACTAGGCAAAGTCAATTATGCTGGATTTTCTTGCAAAGTCCTTCCAATCTCCTGCAAAACACAACAGAAGTCTTTGAGTCTTTACACTGTCATAATAAAGGTAAAAATGGGCTAATAATTGTCAACTTCCATCTTAGTGCCTGGGACTTTTATGGACTGAAATGGCTTTATAAATGAAGGGCACTGATCATAGGTTAAGCTCCAGGGAACCAATGTAGAATAAACAAAATTGTCTGAATTGAAATGAACACTTTTATCCAAAGAGACTGACACCAGGTAGAAGAAACTCACAATCTGTTTATGATTTACACATGTGTAATAAATTTCATGGTATGGAAGTGAAAGAATTAACTGCAATTATTCAGTTTGAAAACAATGTCACCAGTGAGACTCAAATGACCTGTATTTCAAGAAATTACACCAGGAGGGAAGATAGTGTTAGTATGAAGGGCAAGGCTGGTAGATGTATGGAATGTTGGATGATTAGAACATTTGAGTCTCTGGTCAAGATAAAGGAGGCATATATGTGGTATAGACAGCTAAGATCAAGTGAATCCCGAGAGAAGGATAAGGGCGGAACAAGTAGACTTAGGAGGGGAATCGGGGAATTAGGAGGGGGCAAAAAGGGGACATGAGATAGTGGTGGCAAATAGAGTTAAGGAGAATCCAAAGAGATTCTATAAGTATATCAAGAGCAAAAGAATAACTAGGGAGGGAATAGTGCCCTTTAAAGATCAACCAGGCCATCTATATGTCGAGCCACAGAAGATGGGTGGGATATAAATGAATATTTTGTGTCAGCACTTACTGTGGAGAAGGATATAGAATGTAGGGAACTTGAGGAAATAAATACAGCTGTCTTGAAAAGCGTTCATATTATAGAAGAGGAGGTGCTCGACGTGTTAAAACACAGAGGCAGATAAATCCCTGGAACCTGATCAGGTGTTTCCCAGAACTATGTGCGAAGTTAGAGAAGAGATTGCTGGACCCCTTGCTGCGATGTTCGTATCATTGATAAGCACTGGTGAGGTGCCAGAAGACTGGAGATTGGCTAATGGGTGCCAATATTTAAGAACTATAGACCGGTGAACCTGATGTCAGTGATGGATAAGTTGTTGGAGGGGCTTCTGAGGGATAGGATTTACATGCAATTGGAAAGGCAAAGATTGATTACAGATAGTCAGCTTGGCTTTGTGTGTGGGAAGCCATGTCTTACTAACTTGATTGAGTTTTTTGAAGAGGTGACAAAGAAAATCGGTGAAGGCAGCGCAGTAGATATTGTCTATATGGACTTCAGCAAAGCATTCAACAAGGTTCTGCATAGTAGGCTGGTTAATAAGGTCAAGTCACGTGATCCGGGGCAGCTAACCAATTGAATATAAAATTGGCCTAAAGGTAGGAGACAGAGGGTTGTTTTTCAGACTGGAGGCCTGTGGCCAGCAGTGTGCCATAAGTATTGGTGCTGGGTCCACTGCTTTTTGTCATGTACATCAATGATTTGGCTGTGAATATAGCAGGTATGGTTGGTAAGTTTGCAGATGATACCAAATAGATGGTATAGTGGAGAGTGAATAAGATTATTTTAGAATACAGTAGGACCTTGATCAGATTGGCCAATAGGCCGAGGAATGGCAGATGGAGTTTAATTTAGATAAATGTGAGGTGCTGCATTTTGGTAAGGCAAATAAGGGCAGGGCTTGTACAGCTAATGGTAGCACCCTGGGGAGTGTTGCCGAACAAAGAGACTTAAGGATAAAGGTGCATAATTCCTTGAAAGTGGAGTCACAGGTAGGCAGCATGGTGAAGAAGGCATTTGGCACAATTGCCTTCATTGGTCAGAGCATTGAGTATTGGAACTGGGATGTCATGTTGCAATTGTGAAGGACATTGGTGAGGCCACTTTTAGAAAACTGCGTACAATTCTGGTTGCCCTTCTGAAAGATGTTGTTAAACTTGATGCAGGTGCAGAAAAGATTTCCAAGGATGTTGATGGGACTGGAGGGTAAGCTATTGGGAGAGTCTGAATAGGATGGGCCTTTTTTCCCTGGAGCGTCAGAGGCTGAGAGGTGACCTTATAGAGGTTTATAAAATCATGAGGGGCATGGATAGGATGAATATACAAGGTCTTTATCCCAGCATGGGGGAGTCCAAAATGAGAGTGTGTAGGTTTAAGTTGAGAGGGTAAAGAGTTAAAAAGGTCCTGAAGGGCAGGGAGTGGTGTTTGTATGGAAGGAGCTACCAGAGGAAGTGGTGAAGACTGGTACAATTACAACACTCAAAAGGCATCTGGATGGATATATGAATAGGAAAGGTTCAGAGGGATATGGGCCAAATGCTGGCAAATGGGGCTAAGTCAAATTGGAATGGCTGGTCAGTGCGGACGAGTTGGACCGAAAGGTCTGTTTCCATGCTGTATGACTGTATGATGGTAAATTTGCAATAGCAGAACTAGACGAAGTGCTTTCTCTCTGCTCTCACTTGGAAGAAAAAGCAATGCAACTGCTGACAACACAAATTGGAGAAACATCTAAGCATCAAGAGCTCCTAGACATCTGCTAAATGCATCACTGCTACTGGTGTAACACACTACTAGCTGACCATGGACTCAGGTTAACACTTTACTTCTCCAGGCACATTAAAATGTGAACTTTTAGCTTCATTTTTGTATTGGATGCTAACCCCATAAAACATTGTATCTGTGTTTATGTGTGCATTTGATGTCATGTCTGTCTTTTGTCTCAGGGTTAACAAGTGATTAAATTCCGCTTCCTTTCTCTCAAAACAAAACTACGTAATTCTTTGTTGCTTCTAGTGAATTAATTGACTACATTTTTATTGAAGTATAGCTCGATGCAAAATAGAATTATTAAATTTTTATTGTGGCTTGCTGATGAGGTTAAAAAGAGGCGAGGCAAATCCTCAGTGAGACTTGGGTGTCCTCAGGCACCAGTTAGCACATAGATGAGGCAGGCAGTAAAGAAACCAAACTGCACACCAGCCTTCATAGCAAGAAGATTCAAGTACAGAATGTTTGGTGCAATTATACAGAGCATGTTTGAGGTCATACCTGGGGTATTGTGTGCAGTTTTGGTCTCCTTATCAGAGGAAGGTTGTTCTTGCTATAGAGAACATGCAACAAAAGTTTTCCAAATTGATTCCTGGGATGACAGGACTGGCTCATGAGGGGAGATTTAGTCAGTTAGGATTGTATTCACTGGAGTTCAGAAGAATTGGGAGGGTGTGAGTTGCGGATCTCACAGAAACCTATAAAATTCTAACAGGACTAGAGAGGTTAGATGCAGGAAGGATGTTCCTGATGGTGATGAAATCCAGGACCAGAGGTCATTGTTTAAGGATACACCTTTCAGGGCTGAAGTGAGGTGAAATCTCCTCACCCAGAGAGTGGTGAGCCTGTGGAATTCAGTACCACAGAAAGTGGTTAAGACCAAAAACGTTGAGTGTTTTCACAGAGCAGGTAGGTGTGGCTCTTGTGGCTAAAGGAATCAATGGATATGGGGGAGTGCAGGTAAAGAATATTGAGCTTGATGAGCAGCCCTGATTGTTTTGAATGGCAGAGCAAGCTCATGGGTCAAAAGGCCTACTCCTGCTCCTATCTTCTACATTTATATGTTTCTGTTCAACCCTCCACACCTGATGGTAACAACATCTTTTAAAGTTTTAATGGACAGACTGAAATTCCTTGAATTATTTAAGGACCTTTATGTAGTCGACTCCCAACACAACCGTCTGTCGACATTTTTACTGCAGTGAAACAACAAGAGCTGTCATGTGTTTTCTGGAGCAATCTTGTAAAATTCTGTGTCCATTTTCAAAAGCCTGATTATGCTTATATAATACAATAATTACTGTGCCCAGTCACAACATCAGTTAATTAATGTCGGATATATCAATGACAAAGAGTGGATAAGAAAATTATGTGACAGAGTGGTTTAGTACACTGACGTTTTATTTCAAGGTGCTGGAATTTCTGATTCCAGTCTGGTTATCTGCTGGGACTCTGTATTTAATGTTGCACTCTTTCACATCATCTCCTTCTCATTTTCTGTGTGTGCCTCCTAATCACTACTAAACCTTTGTAATCTGACTTCTCTCTCCACTTGTGTATGTCATTTCATCTGCAGCTCCATACTTGAGGCTATACATATGGATTATTTGTTCTAACTCTTTTATTTTCTCCTGCTCCCCACTTTGTGTCAATGTGTTAATGCCATCATTCACTTATTCCCCGTCTGACACGTTCCACCTCCAATCTATGCACCATCCATCGCTATCTTCCCACTGTTGTTATTTCAGGCTTGAATTCTCTATGGGCAAGCCCATAACTGCATTCTGTGCCTCTCTCAATGTCCCTTGAAGGGGCTGCTGAAACCTACCTGGATTCCTGGCCCTCCAATCTCTCAAATCTAAAACCCTCATCCTCATGATTAAATTTACCCTGGATCTTGTTACTCTGTATCTGTATAACTTGCTCCAGCTTTATAAGCATGTCCTTCCCCGTGTCACAGAAGTACAGACTTACCATGCTTGCACCAGTTCTATTACCTAGTGCCAATCTCTTCCCTTTTCTCTGTATCCCTACATTTCAAATAATCCTCCAAGGCCTTCTGGAATGCCTTAATCGAAACTGCCCACTCCACATTTCCAGTCAATGCATTCCATACCCTAAATACTCGGTGTATGGATAGCTTTTTTGTCACATCACCCTTGCTTCATTTACACATCACTTTGCCCTCTTGCTCCTTGACAAGCGAGAAAAATTTTTCACTGTGTACTACGTCCTGCCTGCTCATGGTTTTGAAAACATCTATCAAATCTCCTTTCAGTCTTCTCTCTCCAAGGAGGACAGTCCCAATTTCTTCAACGTATCCTCACAACTGAAGTTTGATTCCTCAACCATTCTGGTAAATCATTTCTCCACTCCCTCCAATGCATTCACATCTTTCCTTTAGTGTGGGACGCAAGACTGTACACATACTCCAGCTGAGGTCGAACCAACATCTCGTACAAGTTCAACATCACCCAACTGCTCTTGCACTCTCTGCTTCTGTTAATAAAGCTGAGAACACTGTATGTTTTATTAACTGCTCTCCACCTGTCCTGCCATCTTCCCAGACAATCCCTCTTCCTCCATGCCATCTCCTAGTTCCAATCTATAGGTCATGCTTTCAGCCATACAGGCCTTGGGATAGCTGGAGGTGCTTTTTCTCCTGCCTGATTACTGGTACAATTAGCTTTGTTTGTCTCAATTTGGTTCTAGAAACTAAAATTCTACAGGAGGGATTAAGATGATTGAGTATTAATTGTCAGATTCACTTAATAGGGGCCAGGACATGTAAGAGCAGAGAACATGGCCATTTTCCTGCATCAGGACCATCTTGTGCTTGCCCTCAAAGTACTTGAGTCATTCATAGAGTATACAATATTTCCACGAATAATTTTTTGATCCTGATCAAATCGTTAGCCCATGAAGAACTGTAAAGTCAAAGAAAACCAAGTCAATCTTGCAATTCAAATTGTTGGTGGAATAATCTTTGAATGATCAATTTTGTAAGTTCCTTCATTAAATTAGAAGGAATACGTGGAGGGAGGAGTGATTAATGAAGCAAAGTGAACGATTATACACTAGACTTTCATTATCTTTGACTTCACTTAATGTAGATACAAAGCTTGATGTGGTTTTGAAAATATTATGGTACAACGGTTTATGAAAAATTCATCCATGATCCACTCAGTTAAGCAATGTATTAAGGAGCACTGGTGTCACTGTTTAATGAGATGCTTAAGTCTAAGACAGACCAGAACCTGAGTATCTGGAACAAAGATTCTAGCGTAAGACTGTAATGCATTTTAGAAATTCATAATTATTTCCATATGCTTTACTGATGAATTTGCATTATATCTAATTAACTTCCATGAATGCCCTTTATGTCTGTGGTTTTAGTAGTGCTAATTATGCACAGCAAATTAATTCAAGCATAAATGCTTTAATTTATATAATCTATTCTCCAACGGAATGATGCTCAAATATGAGCGCATTGATTTATTCAGTCCTTCCTGGGGGCTTTGAAATTAAAAACTATTGACAAAATAACTGACTACATCACAAATAATTATACCTGTTACTTCACGTTATAGTGCATTTCTCTCATTTATACTTCCATAAATCTAGAGTCCTCATAAGGTCAGTTTGAAAAAGTGGAGAGATTTTCGCCCACTACTTCACCTGTTGATAAGCATTTGTATTGAAATGTAATAGGCCTAATTTTCTATCTCTCTGAATCACAAATCAAAGTTGGGAACAGGATTATGATCATTTAGATTTGCATTATTAGACATAATTTAAATGTAATTTTCCCAGTCCTCAAATGCAAGTGACACTATAATATTTACAGGCATTTAATGAAAGTAGATTATAGCAGAGGTGAAGACATCATTGACCATAATTTCCTAGATTGCTTTAGAAGTTGCTGGTGCAAAGCAAAATGGATGATGAAGAGAAGCAAAAGATAGAGAATATATTCATCATACCTGGAAGTAGTTATTTATAATACGAGGAGCAACAAGAAAGTGAAAAAATGAATAAATACATGAAAAAAGGATTGGAGACATTAGCATTGGGAACTTCTCAAAAACAAAGCTTGGAATGTACAGCTTGATGAAAGAAAAGTAACAAGTAAAATCATGGATGAATGTTAACGTGTTTTAAATGGTTGAGCAAATTGAGATTGTTTTCTGTCTCATTGCCTCATGTTTAAATAGAATTAAGATCAACTTCGTCTACCCTAAACTCCCAACAACCAATCACTAACGAGGATGCCAAATGATCTGCTTATTACAGCATAACGAGAAGTGCTGGAGAAACTCTGCAGGTCTGGCAGCATCTGTGGAAAGAGAAACAAGGAATTAATATTCCACACCCAATATGATTCTTTTTCAGATCTGTAGAAGTCGTATTGGATTCAAGACAACAACTCTATTTCTTTCTCCGCAGATACTACTGGACTTGCTGAGCTTATCCACCATTTTATGCTTTATCTCAGCATTCTGACATTGCAGCATGTTGCTTTTATCTACTTACTACAGTTGGGAGAAACAGGTTAAACTTGGCTTTTTATAAATCACTCCTGGGACATGGGCGTTGCTAGCTGAGCAGTATTTATTGCTCATCACTAGTTACCCTTGTGAAGGTGGTGTTGAGCTACCCTCTGAACTGCTGTAGTCCATATGCTGTAGATAGACCGGTCAGTCTTACTTCAGTGGTGGGCAAATTATTGGAGAGGATTCTGAGAGATAGTATTTATGATTATTTGGAAAAGCACAGTTTGATTACAAATAGTCAGCATGGCTTTGTGAGGGGCAGGTCATGCCTCACAAGCCTTATTGAATTCTTTGAGGATGTGACAATATACATTGATGAAGGCAGAACAGTGGATGTGGTGTATATTGATTTTAGCAAGGCATTTGATAAGGTTCCACATAGTAGGCTCATTCAGAAAGTAAGGAGGCATGGGATTCAGGGAAATTTGGCTGTCTGGATCCAAAACTGCCTGTCCAATAGAAGATAGAGGGTGGTAGTAGATGGAAAATATTCAGCCTGGAGCTCGGTGACCAGTGGTGTTCCACAGGGATCTGTTCTGGGACCCCTGCTCTTTGTGATCTTTATAAATGACTTGGATGAGGAAGTGGAAGGGTGGGTTAGTAAGTTTGCCGATGACACGAAGGTTGGTGGAGTTGTGGATAGCGTGGAGCACTGTTGTAGGTTGCAACAGGACATTGACAGGATGCAGAGCTGGGCAAAGAAGTGGCAGATGGAATTCAACCCAGAAAAGTGTGAAGTGATTCATATTGGAAGGTCAAATTTGAATGCAGAATACAGGGTTAATGGCAGGATTCTTGGCAGTGTGGAGGAACAGAGGGATCCACATCCATAGATCTTCAAAGTTGCTACCCAATTTGATAGGGTTGTAAAGAAGGCATATAGTGTGTTGGCTTTCATTGGCAGGGGAATTGAGTTTAAGAGCTACGAGGTTATGCTGCAGTTCTATAAAACCCTGGTTAGACTACACTTGGAATATTTTGTTCAGTTCTGGTCACCTCATTATAGGAAAGATGTGAAAGCTTTAGAGAGGGTGCAGAGGAGATTTAACAGGATGCTGCCTGGACTGGAGAGCAGGTTTTATGAGGAAAGGTTGAGAGAGCTAGGGTTTTTTTCATTGGAGCAAAGAAGGATGAGGGGTGACTTGATAGCAGTTTATAAGATGATGAGAGGCATAGACAGAATGGATAGTCAAGAGACTTTTTCCCAAGGCGGAAATGACTATTACGAGGGGGCATAATTTTAAGGTGATTGGAGGAAGGTATAGCGTAGATGTCAGAGGTAGGTTCTTCACACAGAGTGATGGCCATGTGGAATGCTCTGCTGGCAGTGGTAGTGGAGTCAGATACTTTAGAGACTTTTAAGCGACTCTTAGATAGTAAAATGTAAGGTATGCAGGGTAGATTGATCTTAGTAAGATAATAGGTCAGCACAACATCGTGGGCCGAAGGGCCTGTACTGTGCTGTACTGTTCTATGTTCTAGGTTCTAGGTTCTAGGTTCTAGGTTCTAGGTTCTAGTTTCTAGGTTCTATGTTCACACATTGCTGCTCCTGAGTGCTACAATCAAGCGGGCTGCTTTGGCCTGGGTGGTATCAAACTTCTTGAGTGTTGGTGGAACTGCATTCATCCAGGCAAATGGGAAGTATTCCATCACATCCTGAAATGTGCCTTGGAGATGATGGACAGGCTCTGGGGAGTCTGACCAGCCTTTGTAGCCACTATAAGTATATGGCTAGTCTAGTTCAGTTTCTGATCTATGGTAACACCGATGGTGTTGATAATGGAGTATTAAGTGATGATAACAGGGTCAGGGGTTGGTGGTTAGATTGTCTCTTATTGGAGATGGTAATTGCGTGGCATTTGTGTTGCACTTGAATATTACTTGCCATTTTTCAGCCGAAGCCTAGGTATTATCCAGATCTTACTGCATTTTTGTATGGACTGCTTCAGTATCTGAGATTCTCGAATGGTGCTAAACATTGTGCAATCATTGGCAAACATCTTCGCTTCTGACCTGATGACGGAGGGAAGGTCATTGATGCAACAGCTGAAGATGATTTTGCCTTGGATAATGTGTCAGGTAGGACTCCAACTAATGAAGAGTTTTTCCCCAATTCCAGTTTAACTCCAGTTTTTCTCGGACTGCTTGATGCCACACTTGGTTGAATGCAGCCTTGATTTCAAGGGCAGTCACTCTCACCTCACCCCGTAGAATTCAAATCTTCTGTCCATGTTTGTACCAAGGCTGTAATGCAGTCAGGAGCTGTGTGGCCCTGGTGAAACCCAAACTGTACATCATTAAGCAGGTTGGAACAACCATCACTTTACTAATGCTTGAGATTAGACTGATGGGACAGTAATTGGCTGTTTTGGGTTTGTACTGCCTCTATATATGGGGCATAACTAGGTAACTTTCCACAGTTGGGTAGATCCCAGTGTTGTAGGTGTACTGGAAGAGCTTGGCTAGGTGTGCGGCAAGTTCTTTAGTACTAATACCAGGTTGTGGTCAGGGCCCTTAGCCTTTACAGTATCCAGTGCCTCCAACATTTTCATGATATGTGGAGTGAATCAAATTGGCTGAAGGTTGGCATCTGCGATGCTGGAGACCTCTGGAGGAGGCCAAGATGGATCATCAACGCAGCACTTCTGCCTGAAGATTGTTGAAAAATTTTCAGCCTTATCTTTTGCTCTGAAGTACTTGGCTTCCCATTATTGAGGATGGGGATTTTTGTGCAGCCTCCTCTGTTAAGTTGTCTAATTGTCCACCACTATTCACAACTGGATGTGGCAAGACTTTAGAGCTTAGATCTGTTCTGTTCATTGTCAAATTGCTTAGATCTATACATCACTTGCTGCTTAACTTGTGCGCCATTCAATTCGCCTTGCTTATCACTTCTGCAGGGTGAAACTTCAGTTTTAGCTATGCCTCGTGCTGCTTTTCTCCCCCTGAGTTCCTTAGTTATCAAATCAAAATTAATTTTTCTTTTCATAAATTGCATGCTATTTATTCCTCAATGTAAGTTTGTTTTCTGTTCCACACTAAGCTTGAGATGCATTTTTGTCATTTCAATAAAATATCTTCTGCTGTTAAGAAGTGGGGGGCTGAGAATACCCTAAAATCTATAACTAATTGAGTTTCAATTCCCAACTCCTCCCCCTACTTGGCCAGTGGCCAACAGATGTTCACACTCTCCCTCTAATTTACAATTCTCTTCAGCAAAGTTCTTCCTGGGAATCTGACCAGTAACTGAATCCCCACTGTCCTGAATGATATTTAATGTGTTCCACACCCACATGTTGTAAAGCATGGCATTAATGAGACTTTGAGTAGGACAAAACAATTGCCTTTTTGTACTTAAATGAGAGAGAATTCAAGACCTACCTGAGATGTAACAGCCTCTCTCTTTCTTTGCAACTCCTCTCAGCTAAGTGTGTCAGCTGAAAACACACTGAATGTCATCTCAGGGAGAGTTTCTGAAGATAATTTTCTTTGATTCTACCTCATTGTCTGAAGCCAAAGAAACATAGCCACTACAAATATTCCAGGGAGACACCCTACAGCTAGCAGCTTGTGTGTATGCAGTGTAACCTCAGAATCTGGGCATCATTGGAACAAACTGTGACTTTTTTTTCATCAGTTTAATTATTGCTTGGCCCAAATACTTTGTACTTAACATTCTGTACAGTTTTCAAATATTTCTTTCTCTTCAGATGTGTGTTAGATTTTTTATAGGTACTTTTTTAGAAATGCATCATCTGAATTGTCAATAACCATTGTATCTTTGAGTAAGTTTGTTTTGGTAATAAAACACTTATTAGTTGTGAACTAAGGAAACCTGGCTGACTTATTCTTAATTCTGCAGCTGACATGCTCTGAGACCTATATAATTGGCCATATCACCAACCTGATTAAATTTAAAATTTATTGTGATCAGTTGGAGAGTACAAGCAAAATAGGGAAGAGCGACCCCTGCAACCTGGGTCATAATTGGGTGCTCGTGCATGTGTGTGATTTTAATTTCTGCACAGCTAGAACGTAATTAAATACTATATTAGATTGAAAATAGCTAATGTGGTTTTTCTACTGCATGTGGAGATTTAAAGTAAATTAAATAAATTCTCCCAGGGTTGAAAGTGACTTTAAAAAGAATGTTGATCTACACTTACAACCCGAACATAATGACTGGGCCAATATCTTAATAAAATAACTAAACTCCGAGACTGTTTTCAGATTTGTTTCTGGGCTGGGATTGAGGTTGACCATACTTGCTTTTATGGTCCATTTCATCGCACTGAGACAGTAGAGCCCTTCAGGGTCAAACAAAAACTGTGAAACTGAAGTCATTTGAAGACTTATTTGGTTAGGAATTGTAGCCTGTATACTCTACAGGATATAGATGAAGCAGTTGGGTTTCTTGTGGGGACAATTCTCATGTTGGCTCACAAGTTACATATATTGATGGTAAATATCAATCTATATTTTACAGGCACATATGTGCTTATTGTACCTATGGCCACTCAGTCTTTTTTTGTGGCATTTTGAATAGCAACTAATTTCGCTAGGCATCTGAAATGGAGCGGGCCCCTCTGTACAGAAATTTGGACCTGGGACAATAAAGCAGAGAACTTGCTTCAACCAATTTGGCTGAAAAATTCTCACTGAGCCGCGTAAGGATTGTATTGGTGAAAAATTAAAGGCATAAATGCACCCGAAACAGATGGTGTACTTGCAATTCTGGTTTTAACATGCAATTTTGGTTCAATTGCTGATTAATATAATTTGATCTTCCCTTAGGATGGTAAAGACTTTTGCAGGTTTACTACTCAAGCCACATATGCGACTCATAGAGTCATAGAGTAATACAGCATGGAAACAGGCCCTTTCGCCCAAACTGGTCCATGCTGACCATGGTGCCCACTCAACTAGTTCCAATTGTCCGCATTAGTCCATATCCCTCTAAACGCTTCCCATCCATGTACCTATTCAAATGGTTTTTAAATGTTGCTATTGTATCTGTCTCAACCACTTTTTCTGGCAGCTCATTCCATACACACACTACTCTCTGCATGAAGAAGTTTCCCCTCAGGTCCTTCTTAAATCTTATCCCTGTGACCTTAAACCTATGCCATATAGTTTTCAAATTCCCTATCCCAAGGGAAAAAGACTAAATGCATTCATCCAATCTGTGCCTCTCATGATTTTATACATCTCAATAAGGTCACTCCTCATTCTCCTAAGTTCCAAAGAATAAAGTCCTATCATGGACAATCTCTCCTTGTAACTCAAGCCTACTAGTACTGGCAACATCCTCGTAAATCTTCTTTGTACACTTTCCAGTTTAACTATGTCTTTCTTAAAACAAGGTGACCAATGTTCACAATACTCCAAGTGTGGCCTCACCAACGACATATTCCATTGTAACATAATGTCCCAACTCCTATACTCAATGCCTCGACTGATGTAGACCAGCATGCTAAATGCCTTCTTCACCACCCTGTCCACCTGTGATGCCACTGTCAACAACAATGTACTTGTATTCCTAGGTCCCTCTGGTCCACAACACTCCTCAGGATCTTATCATTTACTCTATAAGTCCTACCTTGGTTTGACTTTCCAAAGTGCAACACCTCACACTTATCTGTATTGAATTGCATTTGCCTATCCTGAGCCTAATTCCCCATCTGATCAAGATCCCTCTGTAATTTTTGATAGCCTTCCTTGCCATCAACAATAACTCCTAATTTTGTATCATCCACAGACTTACTAATCATGCCTTGTACATTCACATCCAGATCATTGATGTAGGTAACAAAGGTTCCAGTGCCGACCCCTGTGGCATGCCACTAGTTACAGGCCTCCAGTCCGAGACACAACTTTCAACCATCACCCTCTGCTTCCTACCATTGAGCCACTTTTGAATCCAATTAGCTTGCTCTCGCTGGATCACATGTAACCTAACCTTCATGACTAGCCTGCTGTGCGGGACGTTGTCAAAGTCCTTACTAAAGTCCATATAGACAACATCCACTGCCCTACCCTCATCTATCCTCTTGGTTACTTCTACGAAAAACTCCAAAAGATTTGTCAGACATGACTTCCCATTGCACAAATCCATGCCAACTATCCCTAATCAGACCTTGACTATCCAAATGTTGGTTGATCCTGACCCTCAGTATCGTCTCCAAAAACATGAAAATTATGTCTGGAGGTCTGATGGTTCAGTGAGCAACATCTTTTTCTCTCAGTTATAACTTCTGGGTTTGCATCCTAGTCTTAATAGCCTAAGAAATTGCATTAATAGCATGGTCAAACAGTTTGTTTATTCACCTGTAAATCCTTCTTATACATTTATGGCAGATGGGAAGAGTCACCTGGTCAGCCATGACTGATGGCATTTCTCAGGCTATAGCCTCTGGCAACAAGGTAGTGACCAGTTCCAGGAAAATCTAAGGAAACAGATATAAGCGCATACGTTGTCTGTCTCATGTGTTACTAGATGCAAGAAGGTCTCTATGTTCATGTAGGGTCTATGTATCTCCTCCCACTGAAACAGTCCAGTGCACTGGCGAATGCACAACAGCATGTTGCAGAATGGCTCATTGTTTGTTGAGAGGGCACACAGCTTCTTGGATGTGACAGTTGAGATCCTGGTGGATCAGGTCTACTTGAAGAGGAATGTCCTGCAGCTGCAGGTGGCAAGTCCAGTTCATCCTCTTATCCTTCATGCATAACTACCCTTCAAGAGCTAGCATTGCTTTACCTGGTCTCATGTCCCCCTCCTCCCTCTGTACAACTAGCAAGATTCAGGTAACCAAGCACTCTATTTTGTCTGGTGACTCCAATAAGGCACACACTAAAGGCAGACTTACCCTTCTTTAGCAAATTCCACAGAAACCTGCTGCAATAAATATTGATAAAATGTTGGTAAAGTCTTAACAACGTGTCCTAGAAAACCTTTCAAAGTGTTTAAAAGATCTACTTCAAATTTCCAACAGCAAGTTGACAGTAAATAACATTCAATCCTCAGCACCAGTCCTCCTCACAAATGACACTCAGTCCTCAGTACCAATCCTGTTCACATATTTGTTACAAGGAAAGATTGTCATGATATTCAAAGCTTGTCAAATCATGAGGGGCATGGATAGAGTGAATAGCCAAGGACTTTTCCGAGGATGGGGAGTGCAAAACTAAAGGTTTAAGTTGAGAGGGGAAAGATTTAAAAGGGACCTAAAAGGCAGCTTTTTCATACAGCGAGTGGTGCATACATGGAATGAGCTGCCAGAGGAAGTGGTGGAGACAGGTACAATTACAACATTTAAAAGGTATCTGGGTGGGTATATGAATAGGAAAGGTTTGGCGGGATATGGGTCAAATGATGGCAAATGGGACTAGCTTAATTTAGGATGTCAGGTTGGCATGAACGAGTTGGACCAAAGGATCTGTTTTCTTGGTATACATCTCTATGACCCTATGACTCTATAACTTAATCTGGGTATGTGACTGAACTAAGAAACCTGAGAATTGGACATTGGTGAGGCCACTTTTGGAATACTGTGGACAGTTCTGGTCACCCTGCTATAGGAAAGATATTATTAAATTAGAGAGGGTGCAGTAAAGATGTACCGGGATGTTGCTGGGACTGGAGCATTTGAGTCATAAGGACAGGCTGGATAGGCTGGGACACTTTTCACTGGAACATAGGAGGTTGAGAGGTGACCATATAGAGGTTTCTAATATCATGAAGGGCAGAAATAAGGTGAGTAGCAAAGGTCTTTTCCCTAGGATAGGGGAGTTCAAGATGAGAAGGCGTAGGTTTAAGGTGAGGTGAAAAAGATTTAAAAGGGGCCTGAGGGGCAACGTTTTTAAAGAGAGGATGGTTCATAAGTGGAATGAATTGACAGTAGAATTGGTAGATGCAGGTACAATTACAGCATTTAAAAGACATTTGGACAGGTACATGAATAGGAAAGATTTAGATCCCAAAAACAGGCAAATGGCACTAGTTTAGTTTGGAAAACATGGTCGACATGAACGAGTCAGACCAACAGGCTTATTTCCTTGTTAAATGACTGTATATCAAAGCTAGGAGAGTTACATCCAGGAAAGAAACACTTTTTGAAATTAGGCACATAAACAGACATTTATTTGGTAACTTATCAAAACAGCTGACAGTGTTTAGAACTCCTTTTGGCAGGTATTGTTTCCTCTGTTTACCATGAGTCTGTCAGTAGACCAGGTTATATTCAGCAGCTATGGACCAGACACTAGAATAATTCTTGGGCTGCATTATCTTCATTGTAGCATGCATAGAAGAGGAGCAGGATAAAAACCTATGCTTGTTAATAGAGAGTGCTGGACATTGAGATTTGGTTTTCAAGGTTGCATCGATGTGCCACATCATTACACTGTATGACCTATTGGTCATGATGAAGATTGCTGCCACTGTTATCTTTAGGTTTAGGAAACTAAAGGGATTTGTGGGCCTAGTGTGGTGAAGGAAAAATACTCCAAGCTGAAAACTAGAAGAGCCTCTTGTAGTGAAGAAGGTGCAAATTAGTGCATATAGGCAACGTGTGTTACAAGTCACAATGATATTATAGACATTAGTACAGACATTTCGATGAGGACTGAATGTTAACTCTCATTCATTCAAAATCCCTATAAACATGCAAGATAGGAGCAGGAGTAGGCCACCTGACCCCTCAATCCTGCTCCATCCTGCTCCATCATTCATTATGATCATGACTGATCATCAAGCTCAATGCCTTAATACCTTACATCTTTTGACCTCAACCACTTTCTGTGGTAATGAATTCCAGAGGCACACAACTCTCTGGGTAAAGAGATTTCTCCTCATCTCAGTCTAGGAAAGGTTTACCCCTTATCCTTAAACTATGACTTCTGGTTCCGCACTTCCCTGCCATCAGCAATATCCTTCCTGCATCTAACCTGTCTAGTCCTGTTAGAATTTTACAGGTCCCCCTAATTCCTCTAAACTCCAGTGAATACAAGCCTAACCGACTGAATCTCTCCTCGTACATCAGTCCTGCCATCCCAGGAATCAGTTTGGTAAACCTTTGCTGCACTCTCTCTATAGCAAGAATGTCCTTCCTCTGATAAGGCCAAAGAGCTGTCCAGCACAGAAACAGACCCTTCAGTCCAACTTGTCCATGCTGACCAGATATCCTAAATTAATCAGTCGCATTTGCCAGCATTTGGCCCATATCCCTCTAAACCCTTTCTATTCAAATACCCATCCAAATACCTCTCAAATGTCGTAATTGTACTAGTCTCTACCACTTCCTCTGGCAGTTCATTCCATACATGTCCCACACGCTATGTGAAAAAGTTGCTCCTTTAGGTCCCTTCTAAATTTTTCCCCTCTCACCCTAAACCTATGCCCTCTAGTTTTGGGCTCCCCTACCATGGGGAAAAGACCTTGACTATTCACCCTATCCATACTCGTCATGATTTTATAAACCTCTAAACGGTCACACCTCATCTTCAAAAGCTCCAAGGAAAATAGTCCCAGCCTATTCAGCCTCTCCTTGTAGCTCAAACCCTCTAACCCTGGCAACGTCCTTGTAGACCTTTTCTGAACCATTTCAAGTTTAACAACATCTTTCCTATAGCAGGGAGACCAGAATTGAATGCAATATTCCAGAAGTGGAATAACCAATGTCCTGTACAGCCACAATGTGATCTCTCAACTCCTACGCACAATGCAGTGACCAATAAAGGCAATCATACCAAACACCTTCTTCACTACCCTGTCTACTTGTGACTCCACTTTCAAGAAGCTATGAACCTGCACTTCAAGGTCTCTTTGTTCAGCAACAAAGTGACTAAAACTGCACACAATTTTCCAAGTAACTGGCCTCACCAATGCCCTGTGTAATTGCAGCAAGACATCCTTGTTCCTGTACTTGAAACTTTCAATGACTGGTGCACAAGGACACCCAGGTCTCATTGAACATTCCCTTCTCTCAATTTACAATCTCCCTTCCCATTTTTAATACCAAATTGGATAACCGCACATGTATTCTCTTTATACAGTATCTGCCATGCATTTGCTCAATCACTGAACCTGTCCAGATCACATTGCAACACTATGGGAGGAAACTGGAGCACCTGGCGGAAATCATGCAGACACGGAGAGAACGTGCAAACTCTACATAGACAGTCGCCCAAGTGTGGAATCGAATCTGAGTCCCTGGCACTGTGAAGCACCAGTGCTAACCACTGAGCCACCGTGCCAGTGCACCCTCCTCACAGCTTGCCCTTCTACCCAGTTTTGTGTCATCTGCAAAATGTGAGATATTACATTTGGTTCCTAATAGTCATTGGCATATGTTGTGGATAGCTGGGCTCTTGTATCAATTCCTGCGGTACCCCACGAGTCTAAATTGCAATCTGCAGGAGGAAAGGACAAAAATTTGGGAAGGCACACATGTGACATTATAATATTCGGTCAGTTCAGATGGCCAGAATAGTTGCAAACATAGACATCACCTTGAAGTTTGAGGGCTTTACTGTTCTTGTTACAATTGAATGTTTTATGTTAACAGTGTTACAGTTGTCAAGTTTCTTGTGTTCCATAAGAATGCTTTAATAATGTACTTATTAATGATACACCATCTGGGGTTATAATTGAAGGGAAGAGGGGTGTTGCGATCATATTAATATTTTTAAAATAGTTATTTAAATATTTGCACATGCTAAATCAGTGTGTCACCACAGAAACAATGTAACAACACAAAATTCAGTTGTCTTGAACAGTCTGTTAGCAGGTGTAAGCTGATGCAGCAACCAATCTCCAGTAAATCTCTATGGCTGTCCTTTGACATTGTTGTATTGAACTGGAAAAAAGTTAAACAACAAGAGGTGGCTGTTTTGAATGAGACAATAAAACAAGGCCTCGTTTGTCCTCTCAGCTGGAAATATAAAAACCCGTGACATTTTACTTTCCCTTTTATTTTTTCCATGGGAAGTGGGTGTCACTGGCAAGACCAGCATTTGGTATTCATCCCTAACTGCCTTTGAACAGAGTGGTTGGCTTGACTATTTCAGAGGATGTTTACCTGTCAACCACATTGGAGTGATCTGGAATCGCATGTAAGGAGACCCGGTAAAAATGGCAGCTTTCCTTCCCTAAGGACATGAGTGGACTAGATGGGTTTTTCTAACAATTGATGACAGTTTTCATAGACATGAGTTTATATTCTTGATTACATTCTAGAGGTTGACATACATGTATGTTCTAGATTTTTAAAATTAAACGTATTTAAATTCAATGGTTGCTGTGGTGGGATTTGAACCTATGTCCCAGAGAGTTAATCTGGTGTTCTGCATTATGAGCGCAGTGACACAATAACTGTCTCCTCCTCCTGCCTCCCACAAACTTTAAAGATTGACTTAACATTATAGCCTATGTCTGTCACTCAACCAACTTGATGTAAGTAAACCATCAGCTCATTATCATGTTTCTGTCTATGAGGAAATTACCTGCCATGCACTTTCTACATCATCACAATAATTGCACTTCAACTATGTTTTGTGATGAAGACTCGTGGTGTCCTGAAGTTGTGTAAGGCACTATATAAATACAAGTGATTCCTTTTCTTTGGAAATGATTGGTAAACAAACCAGCTCAGCGAGCCAGCCAACCACAACATTCACAACACAAGCTACAAATTTGCTCAAAAACCTTAGATAATTGATAGAATCTTAGCAGTGCAAACAGTACTGCTTGAGTGGTTGCAAGTTATGGCTCAGTACTTGCTAAAACAAACAACTATGTATAGTTGTAAGATTTCACTTGATTAAATGAGCAATTGCTGCTATGTTATGGAAGGGAGAGTTGACTCATTACAGAATTGTGGTGGATTTTCTAATCAGTGCTGCATTTTGTTATCGATGTTTAATCTGCACCTCGCAAATTTATGTCTGTGCCACCTTTATATAAGCATCTACTAAACAATTACAGATTATGGTGATTTGATCTCATTTACAATAGCAATGATTGGAATTGGAATTGCCAATAGATCCACTGAAGTTGTAATGAGAAAACTAGACATCCCAACTGGGATAGGATGGTCTGCTCGAGTACAATACATATATTGTAATAATACTGGAGTGTTTTGGATCTAGTTTACAGGTACATTCCCTCTGTACTATAGTCAGGTGTTTTAAATGGCTTCTCCAGCTGTATGTTGGCAAACTGGCAAATATTCTTTTGGCACTACAAGGAATGCATTGGAAAGAAGCCAATCAAATCAACAGTCTTGATTTCTATTAGATCTTCATGACTGAGCAGATCCACATGCTAGTAACAATTAGCATGCTTCACTGGTCTATTAAGCAACATCATAATCTAATCAGGATAGCTCTTGCACAGATAATATGCATCAAGCACCAAATGTAACCATTAGGATGCCTTTATGCATATGACGTAGTACTGCACTTAATGATCATGTAGCTCAGTTTCACACATTAGCTTCTTTAAAGGTAATTTTGTACTTTTGAAGGGTGTAAGAGCCTAAAAAGAGTGAACACATTTGACATAAAAGAGTTAATTACAGCCATGAGCCATCTACAACAGAGACAAAGCATTGAAATATAATTTCAATATAGTCATTAACCAATTGACGGTTTGCAGTCCTTACTTTCCAGGAATTGATTTCTCTGAAAGATCCACACAGAAAGCCTTGCAGAGAAAATGTGAAAAAAAGACAAAAATTAATCTGTATTATTTGCTTGTGACCTCATTAACACCACTCTGTTATTCAGACTAACTTCAACAGTCTTGCTTTATTGTTTCTGCCCATATATGATCTTATCAGTGACTTGTGGGAGATGATGGCTGAGTGCTATTATTGCTAGACAATTAATCCAATGACCCAAGTTCAAATCCTGATGGTGGAATTTAAATTCAAATATTAAGAAAACGGGAATTAAAAGTCTAATAATGACCCATGAAAGTGTTGTCGATATTGGAAAACCCATCTAGTTCACTCATGTCCTTTAGAGAAGGAAACTGATGTCCTTACCTGCTCTGGTCTATATGCGATTCCAAAACCCGTAGCAATGTGGTTGACTCTTAACTGCCCTTTGGGCAATTAGGCTTCGTCAATAAATACTGGTTCAGCCAGTGACACTCACATCCTGTGATTTTTTTTAAATGAAGTTAGATTGGTGTGTAATTATGCCCCAATTTCCTCAGGGTTAGTTAATTTGGTCAAAGAGCAGAAACTCCTGCCACAGTTTTGCCATTGGCACTGGGAAATGGCCTGATTGATGCTATGGAAAATCTGGCTCAAATGTCTAATCTACACTAACATCTCTCCAGAAACTGTTATATTCTTGCGACTTGAAATGTGCAAGATCTCCATTGAAATTTGGAAATACCTAACTACATGTTTGAAAGAGAAATCATCCTGATATAACTGGTTTCAACTGGGAATTGGAAAGTTTTTTTTCCCTTAAAGTCCTAGAGCATTTCTCTTTTCTCCCACCCCTAGAGTATTACAGGTGAAAAACAGCATCACTTGCACCATTTCTTGGGGACTATAAGTGCGCACAGAAGTCCAAAATAGAGTTATCAGCACCCACACAAGTTGGGATGAATCAGACCAGATGCCAATTGGTAGGGATTGTAACACAACACAGTACCTGAAGTATGCTGTGTAGGCAGGCAAGCGATTCTGCTAATTAGTGTCCAGTAGTACAGCTACTGTCCCCTCTTAAACTTGCACAGCCAAACAAACGTTCCATATAGGAAGGACCTGCCACTGTGCTATTTAAACAGCTAATTAATTGCTTACAGGTTTATTCCTGCTTGTTCTTTCGTTAACAGTTGCTCGGGTTCTACAAGGGTTTATTACTTTCTATAGTTATTTAATGCTACAGACGTTTACAGGGAAGAATGTGGCATGTTGAATTAGATCTAAATGTCTTGAAGGTTTCTGCACAAAACAGTTGCTCCCAGACACAAGTGCATGAGTTGACAATCCCCCTGGATTATAAGAAAGGTGGGAAAATGAACAGAGGCCATGTCAAACAGGATTATCTCCAGAACTGCCTCATGGGTTACAAGATCCCCTGGAACTTGTATTCATTTTTGTTTCATTCCTTCACTGATGTCATATTCTGGGACCTGCATTATCTACTACTGCATTGTCGTGTCTTGACAGATAACTGAGGATAACCTAGTTTTGGTCTTACGCTTATGATGCGGCAATACTTTGAGACAGAAGCTAAGAGTGAGTGAGGCACATTCTTATTCCAGAAGACAAATGGAAACAGTTGTATGACATATTGGTGGCACTTCAGCAAAAATCAATGGAAATTCAGCTACTAAGTAGAAATTTCTTCCACTGACATAGCATTTGGTTCCCAGAGGATGCAGCCTTAAAATATTTGGAGAAAAGAGTCAACGGTAGGTTGGGAAGAAATTATTTTAGGTAGCAATTTGACAAGGAACCCTGCAAGCAGATTCAATTGGACTTTTCAAAAGGAAGTAAAGCAAACAGTAGTGTTTTTCTTGAAACCACCTCCATAATCATTCCAGTAAAATATCCGCAAAATCAATTATGACAGAGTGAGCACTCTGTCATTGATTTTAAAAAAAAATCTTTCGAAGACTCCTGTTTTTCAATTCCCCTATCACCATCATTTCAGCAGAGGATGAAGAAAATGCTGAGAAGACACTCTGTAGTTCTACCTGAAGCATGGTGGTAATGACATTAATGACTGGGAGAACTTGGTGCCAGTCATGCATAACAGTGACAAGGGTCTATCAAGTTGCATGTCACTTTGAGTCTAAACTCCTTAAAGAAGAATGGCAAGAGAGAAAATCAGGCAGCAAATCCTGTTCTCCATACACCACCATCTGATGTGACATCCTCTCTAATATGTCCAGAGATCTGCAACTCAAGAATTAAAGTGGCTCTGTCACGTGAAAACTCATGGAAGGAACTCGCAATGCCAAATACACATCATCCTCAAGTTGAGTGACAGGAGATGACAGATATATTTAAGCAGAAGAATGTGGGCAGATGGGTGCAAAGAGCAAGGGACTCAGATTAAAAGCATGGTGCTTTCAAGAAGCAGGCACAATCGTAGTCAGTTGCTTCCACAAGTGAATTCAATAACTCCCATGATAAGCTCGGCACCCTCTCGCCTCATAGCCTTATGTTGTGTTCAATTATAGCTCATCTCATCACAAAAAAGCCAGCAACCACAGCTGTCGAGGACGTCCTTACTGTTCAAATCCAGAAAACCAGGTGATGAAAGATTTAACTGTGGCCCAGTTTTTTGTACACTTAAAAGTTTTTTTTTGCTTACAGAGATACATTACAAAGTTGCACCTCCAAGCTCAACAATGACAGCTTTCATCAGTTCCTTTATGTTCCTTTGAACATACGAATGAAACAAAATAGCCCAAAAATAGACTAAATTAAACCAAATTGGAACTTAACGACCCCTTAAAAGAGCATAGTAACAAAATCAGAAGTTCAAAGCAAATTTAAAATTAATTTAAAATGTTGTTGTGGCCAGAGATACTGCACTCTAGATCTGACACTGCCCACTGGCCATGGAAGACCTTGACATGTCAGTGAACAGCATGTGCTCCGTCTCTGAGAACACCCAGGTGACAATGTAACTATGGAAAAGAAGCAGGCGGTCGGGTAAAACAATCCCTTTGCTCCTATAAAAAGAACCACGAGTGAAGCCCCAATTAATGTCCCACACCTAAATAGAATTAAATTCTTGATTATCATTAAGAACCTCCCTCACACTATGCCCACCACCAACACCATTGTATCTCACTGGGGTAGCACACTGGAAGTCAAGCCCTGCTATTTTTGGAAGCATCTCACAAGTTAAAGATTTTATAAAGTAAATAGAATTCTTCAATTTACCTAGCTTTTAGTCTACATCAAGAGAAAGTATGAACCAGGTTTCTGCGCTTCACGCAAACATTACTATTTATTTCAAGTAATTGTATGCTAGCCTTGGGTAAACAATTCTGATCTGTCATATTAATTCTACTAATTAAAATTTTAATCCTCTTATGACCTTCCTCTTATGCACACGCAGACAAACAGATGAAGACAGTGAAAGAAACAAGGATTATGGATGGGTGGAAAGTTCAGTGGTTCCTGTACACAATGGTTACTGAGTTCATGCTTATGATTCTTTTGTTGGTCAGACTGCTGCTTCTCTGGATGCTTCCATTGGTTTACAAGAGGCACAGGGTCTACTTACAAAAGGATCACTGTCAATCAAAAGTCACAGCTTATAGCAACTGCTGAAGGAAATACAAACTGGTTTCCTTCAGGCTTGAAGTGGCTTACTGCAGAGAACAGAGATAGAGTTCCTCAGCTGATGATGCACCAAAGGCCTCTCTATCTTTTTCACAGCCCCATGCTCTTCAACTACCTAAGAACTAATCATATAAATTGTTGGCAGCCAGGAGGCCTTTGTCACTAGTACCCAAACCAATCCATTACTTGTTGCTACTTGCTGCTAACCAAAACTCCATTTGTACAATGTCTTCTGGCCCCAGACATGCAATCTCAGCTGTATGAACAATGTTCACAATGTCTATAAAGTTATCTAGTTTCAAACATACTGCAATCCTGCAGCTATCCTTGGTCTTTAAAATTTTTCTTTGCTCATGCAGTTTACAATTCAAAATAAGATTAAAAAAATCACTGCCTGGACTTGACAAAGTATTGGTGCTGAGCCCCTGAATACTATTCAAATGTAAAGCTGAATCAAATGAAGGGGACAGTGTCAGTTCTATTTATGACCTTTCTGTCTAAACTTCAGGACAGGATCACATCACGAAAACCAAAGCGCAGTTATATTATTATGCAATTGAAGGCTCTTTCAAACGTGCATCTGTCATATCTTTTGATGACATGGACGTATTACTGATGTCTGCACTTTCAGCCTGAAAGAATCGAGAGGTTTAGAAGATGAGCCATGACCTTACTTTTACTGAGAAGAAGCCAGTCAGCACTTTGTGATTGCTGTTTGATCCAAATTTAGAATTCTGAGTTGTTCCTTGCGGATAACATAAGGTCATCAAACATAATTTCTCTGTGAGCCTTCTGGTCCATTTGTTTCTATGCGTTCTGATTGGGGAAATGATGTAGGGGGATAGAATAGTGAGAACATTGTGCAGTCTTACTCTCGCCTTTGAACTTGATCTTCCCTGGCTTCATCACCAGCCAAAATAAGGAACTTCCAAGGAGGACAATTGTACTTTAATGAGTTTTAGGCAGTTGTCTGAGAAGGATACACAAGAAGGAATTAGCATGGAGGTGTCAGGTGAAGTAAGAACTGTTTGTTTTAGAAGACAAGAATATTATGCCTCGATTTATGTTGTGGGCCTCAGTAACAATTTTCAAAATTTAATATTTGCAGGCAACAAGCAACATATATTCGGGTACCCAAAACCTCAGGTGCAGTACAATTTCCTGGCCAATAACACCACTGCTTCCTTAAATGTTTGTCCTGAGTGGCAAGTCAGAAACTAGATTCAGAAAGAGCTTGCCTTTATATAGTACTTTTCAAGACCTCAATTCCAGATTCTACAGTCATTTGTTGTCATACAGCAGTCAATTTAAACACAGCCATGATTGTTAATGAGAGTGTTAACCAGATGCTCTACTTTTAGTGGTTGAAGGATAAATATCATCTAAGATTGCAAAAGAACTTTGCCACTCTTTGAATTTCCATCTACTATTTCTATTTACTAGAGATAGCAAATTTTCGACACTATCCTCATTGAAAGATAGCACAGTGTGGCATTCATTCAGTACTGCAATACTGTGGCAGCCTGGATTAAATGCATATGTCTTTAGAGTTCAGTTTAAGACTTTGACCTTTTAACTCAAAAACAGGTGAGAAAGGAATGGTACTTTGAGTTAGGTCTCTATCATTGCACAATTGCAGACTGATATTCATACTTTGCTGCTGCATTCCCACCGTCTATTCCCTGGCATGACAAGAACATTAAACCCAGGCCCTATAATTGAAAACAATTCCTTAAAGCAGAAAAACCATAATAAAAGTTAATTAAGATTTGTACATTTTCCGGGGTGATGTTTTCAAATAATTGTTACTAGTACCTAGCAAATCAACATTGCAATAAAGTTTTGTTTTTTATCAGATGGTCAGAGTTAGGGACAGAATTATTTTCAACTAGATATTAGCTGTATTGTCATCTATGAATGTTATTCTCTTTTTCCTTTCAGCCAAACAAATATTCCTCTAGATACTGTGGAAGAGAAGTGTGAAATGGTAGTAATAATAGAGAGAAAGAATTCCCTCTAGTATTATATACTCATGTATGGGATTTGTGCAGTCACAGTATGAAAAATGATAATTGGACCAGCCAAGAGTGTTAAACTATTTACACAGCCAACAATAATTGGTGCATATAAATCTCAGCAGCAATCAAGTGATGATCAGAGAGGCGTTGCTGTCTTTTGGTTTCTTGGCTGCCAAAGCGCTGTAGTCAGGCATCAATCAGAACATTACATTTTCCACAAGTGTGCAAATCGTCAGTTTCTTTCTCCTACTTCTTCACTGACATGATAAGGTGTGTGTTAACAGAATTTAACTGTTCACCAGTTTCTACTTAGACCATTCTTTACACTTTGGATGAGAGTAGTGGGATTATAAACATCCCGTCTTGTTATCTTTCTCCATAAAAACGCATGCTTTTCTTTGTTCAGTGTGCCTGCAGTCATGAAATCTAATTTCTTTTAATTCATTACTGGATTTCTTCCAAGTGTTCTTCAGCCCCTTGCCAGAGAAGCAACTTTTTGCAGTGGACAAGAATACAAAACTAGCGGTTCACCTTCTTAATCCTGAACACATGGTGTATTTCCAATCTTATCCAAATGATATATTCCAATTCTGAGGAAATAAATAATCTTCAAACCAGAATGTTCCTTCATGTAATATTAACTTTAGTGATTAGATTATCGAAGTAAATCACAAAAGATACAATGTTGCTGGCATAGACAAGAAAACTGTTTATCTAAAAAATGATTTATCCACTCATGGTTAATCACAACTTGTACCTTTCATACGTGGTGAAATCTCCTATTCAGTCAAAGGGTGAGATACAAAAAATAAATTAATGGGAAGAGCCATTTACTGTAACATAATCAAAATAGTTCAGTTTCTGTTATCTTCAGTAATTGCTAGTTTGTGCCTCATGTCTTCAACTGAAACTCTGAACCCGTTTCATAATCCTCACAATATTTATTTACTCTCAGCATAGAAATCAGGAGTTTGTGCTGTCAATACACACAGACACACAAAGAATGTTTTTGTCCTAATTGCATTTGTGTTTTGTGCACAGATCCAGGAAGAGACTGTATCTCTCTTCAAGTTTCTACGAACCAGTGCTGCACCACTAAAGTACCAATGGGAGAGGTCAAACATGCATGCACACAAATAATGAAGCCCAAACAACAACATTGCCATAAAGAGATAACAATGTGTAGAGCTGGATGAACACAACAGGCCAAGCAGCATCAGAGGAGCAGGAAGGCTGATGTTTCGGGTCTAGACCCTTCCCATGTAGGATTCTCACAATAGCTGCCACCTATTCCATTAGCTCTGTTAGACATTGATTGATGTAAGCATGTGCATTCTCTTTAAGAACCACATTTTGTGGCATGTCATTTCTTCTCACCAAATGAGTGATAGCAATGCTGAAGTTTAAAACATATTTCCACTTTATTGGGAGATTTTATTGGTTGACTCTGGTTATAGACACAGTTAATACTTAAATAGATTCAGTATAAATGTTGAGGATCACTACAAGGAAGTAGTTGCGATGATGCAAGAAACTATCATTATTCAGGTAAGGCATTTATATAATCATAATTTAAGGTTCATAAAGGAAACATACAGCTGACACTTCAAATGAGGCAATGATGGGGTAGTCAAAACAGAATACATTGTCAAATTCCTCCATTTGTTAACATGTGCATTCCAGTAGCTCCGAAAGGGATGTGAAAAGGAATAGTAGTAACTGAGAAAGAAAATATAGGTTAATGTTATGGATGATACTCATTAGAGGTTTTGACAAGAGCAGTCTCAAATTTAAGGAAATGCTAATCAGTCCTCTCTTTGCAGTTCTTGTCCCTTGAAATGTTGGATTCTGTAGATGTCTGTCAATTGGATTTCAAGTAGCATCACCAATGTACTTTAAGTACCATGCTGATTTGTACCAAATAGATATGGTGTGAGATACAATGTTATTCTGCTGGCAATGCCAAAGTTCAAGCCTGGGAGCCACAGAATTTAATTGCTTAGTAAACAGAACCTCAGGACCATTTAAGCTTGAATTGTTTCTTGATCAGGGAACGTTGCCAATTGGATTCCAAAGCCTTGTGTCATTTGGCAAATTGAAATATGCATTGTTAATTCTAACCCATGATTTAGAAGTACTCCACATTTGAAAGTTGTTTTGCATCTAGAACAAATTGTGACTGTAAGTTGTCATCTATAATGTGTGGAGGTGCTGTTTTCAAGTATCTGAGTAAATAAAATATACACTGCTTAATGCATAATGCATTAGGCTACTGAGCAAATATTCCGGCACTGTCAGTGGTGGCTTCTTCTGGATCAAACATTAATGTGAGGACCATCTGCACTCGCAGAGAGATGTAAAAGAGATTGTGGCACGTTATGACACACATTTTCCTGTTACTTTCTTTCATTCAGTCGCATAATCCTTTTAAACGCTAAAGCATCGTAGTAAATAAACACAGCCCGAGATTAATGTATGCTTTTGTTGTGGGATCATCGTAGATTGGAACAACTGTATCTCAGGAGCATCCGAGATACAAGATTGTATTGCATTTGTAATGAAGTGTGATTTCTGAACATATGGACATTCTGGACCAGTTGGATGAGATTGTAGCTCATCTATTGTGCTGTTAACTGGTGGGAATTTGATAACTTGGTGGGCAGATCTGTGTCAGTGTTTGATGAAAAAAGTACTCCAGTATATATCCTGTGGGTATTCAGAAAGCACTTCATTCAAATTTAGAGAGGTCTAGTTGTGATGATAGCAAAGATGAGCAAAGTGTATTTTTTTCTGTTAAAACCCATTTACATGGATAGAAATAACATAATATTGCAGGGGAATTGTTTAGGTGCTAATTTCCCGGAAGGCTTTACATTTTTAAACTGAAGTGAAACTTAGAATGATGTGCCAATAGAATGTGTCACGGTTAGTTCAGGATATTCTCATCTGTACATCAGATTGTTGTTACTGATGTGTGTGAGATTCGAATTGTTTGGATATTGCTGTCAAGATATTACATAGGGCCAGGCACAAAGAAGAAGAGCCAGTTGTATAACATGAAAGATGAAGTAAACGGTATTTTTTGACAGAGCCATGGCCGTGAAATATATTAGACCGAAACTTATGCTTTCAGTATGTTTTGTAAAAAGAGGCATGATGTACAAAGTAAACTTTTTCTAAACTGATATAAAATATTTAGACATCATTGGGACAATGGTTCCCAATTGTGGGCATTTGAAAGATGTGAGGAGGAGGATTGGTGCAGTGGTATGTGGATAAGAAGTTTGAAACCAGGAAAAGCAGCAGGGCCGATGATTTCTTTCCCAGACTCTGCAAGCTATGACACAAGTAGAAGGAGCAAACCTTGGGAGGGGACAAGGACATCCACTGCACCTCTGTCTTCCAGAGCAATTAGCTCTCAGAATCATGTACCTCACTGCACAAGGACCCCTGGCATCTGATGCCAATGAAGGTAATCAGAATGAAGAGTATTTTCCTGACTCATGCCCTTTCTTAACCCCCAGGTTGGCTTCGTCCCGACATCTGATATGAATAGCAAACTGCAGATGGTACAAGCTCTTGCTTTTCGATCATTTCCCTTTTGCTGACCTTCATAAGTCACCAACAGCCAGTTCCCAATGCCCACTCTAGAAGGGCAGCTTGTTATTGTCCAGTTGGGGAACATCACATTACAGACAAGCAATCAGATAATTCCAAACATGAGTTTTCATTTCTAGCCAACAAAAGCAAAAACAAACAAAATCAACGAATGGTGAATTTTGCCCCACAGTGCAAGTCAAATGCTGGCACAATGACCAAATACTAGTCTACAGTCTATGATGGTCTACTGCACCCAGCTCCCATTTACTGGAGACAGGTGTCAGACAGGTTCTCTCTGGTTGGTAGCACTTGACTCAGCTGAGCTATGCCATGGATGAGGAGAGATCCCTCCACCTCAATGTCTTCATCCTCCTTAGAAACTGCTTCCAGTATTCTAGTTCCTCAGCATCCAGCACATTGCTTCATTCCCTGCTCTAATTGTGCAGAGCACAGCACAACAGTATGTTGTGGCACACTGTGCCCAATTACACTGAAGCGAAGAACCCCTCTCGCTTCCCCCAAGACCAGTCCAAGCAGTGGAATTGTATCTTCAACAGTCCTAAACTCCTCCACAACAGCTCCAGTCAAGATATGGGCAGTATTGTATTTGAGCTTCACATCAGTCAGGTGGTTGCACAATGGTGCCATCAGTCATGCTCAGAGTGGGTATCTCTTGTTCCCTTGTTCCGAGCCTTGTAAGACGCCTGCACCATCAAGTGCACAAAATACATGGGATTGCTCCAGGATGTAGCCAGGGGAGTGGATAAACACCCAGAGGTGGTAACGGTGATCACAGATCACCCAAATATGAATGGAATGGAACCCCTTCCTGTGGATGAATTCTGCAGTGTTGTGATGTGGCCATCTCAGAGCCACATGTGTACTGTCGATAGGATCCTGTACCCTGGGGGACCCACCTATGTTTCCAAATCCTAATGCCCAAGCTGTAATACTAACCTCATCATTGAGAATTTAAATGGACCGGTGTGATCTTACACAGATGGCATCGGTCACCTTTCTGATACACTTGTGGGTGCATGACTGAGAGACCCCACATAGGTCATCCTTCACTCCTTGGAAGGAGTCAATTGCACAGACTTCAAGGTAAGAGTCTAATGATGATCATGAATGCATTGACGATTATCAGAAAGACTCATTTGCTTCACTTGTGTCCTTTAGGGAACGAAGATGCTATTCTTACCTGATGTCGCCTACATGTAACTCCAGACCACAACAATGTGGTTGACTCACAACTGCCATCTGGGCGATTGGGATGGGCAATTAATGCTGGCCTAGCCAGTGACTCCTTCATCCTGTGAATGACCAATTAAAACAAAACAGATCATATATATTGACCTCGATTTGCACCATCAGTTCATCTACCTATTCCAAAAGCTTTGTGCATTAACAAACAAAGCCTTTACCTTTGTTCTATTATTGCATTTCCCTGCACTTTTATATACAATGTGACATTCACACATTCCGTCCCTGTTACTTTGTGTGGAGGTGCCGGTGTTGGACTGGGGTGGACAAGGTCGGAAGTCAGATGACACTAGATGAGAGTCCAACAGGTTTATTTGAAATCACAAGCTTTCGAAGCATTGCCCCTTCATCAGAGGTAACCCTGTCACTAACCTACCCTCTCCTTTACCTTTGATTTTGTAATTTTCCATACAACTGAACCCATCCACAGCTCCATGATTTAGTTTGAAGCCCGATCTGCGACCCTAGTTATGCGAGTCGCCAGGACTCTGGTCCCAGCATGATTCAGGTGGAGCCCATCCCATCAGAACATCTCCCTCCTTCCCCAGGATTGGCGCCAATGTCCCATGAATTTGAACCCTGTTTCTCCCTCACCAGTCTTTGAGCCATGCATTTATCTCTTTAACCTTGTTTACCTTGTGCCAGTTAGGTCGCCGCGCAGGTAGTAATCTGGTATTAACACATTAACGATGACCTCTCTTCCTCTATACTCCCCCTATGGAGGCCACGGTGGTGGTCATTGCTAATAACCCCACCACCCAATAGTCTACCATGCTTTCTGATGCTTTTCTGCAAATTGCCATACACTTTGAGGCACCCTGTTACTCTCTTTGTCCCTACCTCTACAATGCCTCTCTTCTCCCTTGCCCTTAGTTTCCACTACACCACTCTGTTAAGCAGTGATTCCCCACTGCCCGAGATGGTTGCACTCTCATCTCTGAGTTCGAAAGTTGTAACATTAGCTATTTGATCTCAGCAGACACTTCTGTGTTGTGCGGAGGGCACGCTACATGGTTAGAGGTGCCATCTTTCCATTGAAATATTGACATCTTAAGAGTGTCCCTACAACACTCCCTTGCACTCTCGTAAGTAATTAGTTCATAACTGGTGTGCCCTGAAATATGTGTGTCTGTGCATTCTTGGTGGCCTGCAAGTGGATTGGACAGTTATCCTGATGGTCATGAGGGGTTAGCAAGCGTCAGATGCCAGTATCTGTGGACGAGGAGTGCGTGTATGTGTGTGTGTGTGTTTGTGTGTGTGTGTGTGTGTCTGTCTGTGTGGCTGGTGCTCACGGATCATGCTCTGAGATGTTGATCATCATGGACGCTTCTCACAGCCAGCAGTAAGCTGAAGTGGATAAGTGCCTGCTCTGATTTCCACATTGAGAATTCTGAACGTCACATTTCTTAAGCACCTTCGGTAAGATGTGAAGCTGGATATTAATGCAGTCGGTTGCAGCATTAACAAGACATTGAACAAGCTGCATTCCCCACTACTTGGCATCTTGCCGCTGCCTAGCAAGAAAGTTGCCTCGCCACTTAACAAAAGCATTAACAATGGTGTGAGATGCTTCCAAAGTCAAATTAAGCCTTGCTGTAATTCTCATACAATTCTACCGCAAATCCCATGACAGCCCACATTGCTCAGGCCCCAAAAGATTATTATCGATTGAAGGCTTATGTAAATCATTTTCGGTAGGTGTAAAGGAAAGGAAATGGAAGGGAGGTGAAAGTGAGGAATATAGAAGGTAAGCGAGTAAGGAAGAAGATTTGCATTCATGGTCTCAGAGCACTCCTAAGACGTTAATATTTCAATGGAAAATTGGCACCTCTGACCATGCAGCTAACCCTCCACACAATACACAAGTATCTGCTAAGATCAATAGCTAATGTCACAACTTTCTAACTCAGAGATGAGAGTGAAACTATCTGAGCTATGGCTTTCATCAGTATGTAACAGTACAAGATTTCCCCAGTGTTACTGAGTTCTGTACTTGCTTCTCCCTGACACTGGAAGTGAGGCAGCACTGACTATCAAATGAAAACATAAGTGTTTTTATAAAAGAATTTAGAAATGAGATTTGAACTGTGAAATGAGATTTGAGTACTGTATTTGAAATGTATATTTTTGTGAGGCTTGGATTAGAGGACTATGATAGACTGTCAGTGGTGCAGTTAAGTGATAAATTAGGATTTATGAAGGGTGTATTATGCTTCTAGTACTTACAGATAAACACAAATGGCTAAGCAATAGCTCAGATTTAACTCCCTAAATGATGAGCTATTGTGCCAGGTTATTGCATTTCAGAGTTCTCCATGAATTAACAAAGTTATGAGCAAACTAGTTCTTTAATTTCCTATACAATTAAACTAATTTGATAGGTACCTTCCTTCCATTTAACAATGGTTAGTGTGTGGAAGTATCCAGCTGGAAAAATTCAGTAAGACTGCTTATCTGACAGGTCTCTTATAAACATCAGTAGCAGTAACTAAAAAGGAATGGTCACATGACCATGGTGGATGAATAGGAATCACACATACAGAATGAAGCCCAGATTCCAAAATCTTGGAGTCTGCTAAATTTTCTGACTTCCTAATGGCCTACCACCTGCCATTATTTGTATTTCTGGGCGGAACCTTCCTTATTTCTCAGTAGCCTGGCCAATAGTGAGAAAGTTGTGAAGTTATCGCAAAAATGGAAAAATGGATTCTCAATGTTGAGAAAACAAAATTCAGATTTTTCCCTTCAGATTTAAATATGAAGTTCTGAATCCTGCTAAAGATTGGCAATTGCTTATTTCCATGTACTGGAACACATTTGTCATGAATCTATGGGTTCTCCCCTCCTTCTACGGGAAACTAGATAGCACAAAATCCCCAATGTGGAAGTCAGAGCCATGAGCTGACAGAAGCAACTCACTGCTTGCTCCTTTGTATTTTGAGCAGCACCAGGAACCATTTCTATATATCTTCTGGGAGAAAAGGGTTACTTCTTCTAAACACAGATGAGACTTTAATGGAACACAGATACAGCGCTACTACCTTAGTGAAGTCTGACATAGCCCCACAGAAACCAGTATCCCATCACCAAGTCATCCTTTATTTACACATAGAGAGTCCTTGACACTGATCCAGCTCCCTCAGAGCCAGCTCTCAGAGCAAACAAGATGTCTGACACTCCTGTCTTATCTGTTAGCCAGGGTTCCCTGATTGGACCAGATTAACACCCCCAACCAAAATTGAGGTCCAACTGGCTGACTTTGTTACAATCACTACAGAATTGAACCATAGACTTCTTAGGCTGAAGTTTCAAAGTCTGAATGGCTGCAGTGTAGCCCAGGAAGAGTGTGCCACGTCATTGTGGCATGCTGTGCCCTTCATAACTGGAGCCAACGTAGGCAGCTAACCTAAATGCAGAAGAAAAAAAGACTGATGCCAATGTTACGAGGATGAGGAAAGGGCTGTTGTGGTGCAGTGGCATTGTGCCTACCTCGGAGTCAGAAAGTTTGGCTTCAAATCCCACTTGCTCCAAATAGAACATAGAACTGTACAGCACAGTACAGGCCCTTCGGCCCACGAACTTTTACCCTAAACCTAAGGTCTATCTAACCTCCATCCCTACCTTATATTATCATGTGTCATATACATCTGATCAGGATGTTTAAAATATCAATGAGGATCTGGACATTGACTGTGAGGGATCTCCAAGAGACCTTGACAGAGCTGCACATCATTGAGCATGAGAGGCCAGACAGAACCCAATTGAAACCCTGTTTCAGGAGGAATAGGCTGGGTTTGGGCTCCCTTTCAATGCGTAAATTTTGTTTGGTTCTATGGAAAACAGCTTCTAGTCAGTCCCACACGATATGTGTGGGATCAGGTTAATTTTGCAGACCTTGGACTTTCTGTTGCTGAGGATATTTTTTCTTCATCATGTGATTGTTTACATGGAACATTCTGATGATTGTATCTTCAAGAATCTGCAGTTCACAGATCATTCTCAGTTAGTAGAAAGCAAAAGCCACTGAAACAGGGCACTAACATTGTATGGTGCTGAGGTTAGATGGCTTTTAAAGCTTTAGTCTCTTCAGTGTTCCGTAAAAAGATATTGCCAGTTGTATGATCAGAAATGATCATGAAGTTACTGAGTCATAGACAGGCGAATGGGGATGAGAAACATATCATCCGTGATTGAAAGGGGGAGTAGACTCGAATGGCCGAATGGCCTATTTCTGCTCCTATATCTTACAGTCTATGTGATCACGCCTGACTTCTGATTTGTTGACTGATCAATTACTTAATAATTGATTCACTAAGTTGTTCCTCTCGTATTCTGGTGACTGGTTGGTACATGTACCTTCCAGTAATATTTTTGACTGACAAATAGAATGTAGCTCAAGCTGGATTTAAGGCAATTATTCAACACCAGTAACAGATGGTTAAATCTTCAGATGATCATTTTAAGGAGGAGCTAGGATAAGAGGCTTAAAGATTCACTGATAGCAACTTCAGTTCATGTTCTGACTAGAGTTTACAGGTTTCAGTAATCTTACAGCAAGTAAAATTCTTATTAAAGTTGGATAAGTTGATTGGGACTCCTGGATGTGCAGATAAATGTCACTGACCTTTAGATATCAATGTTTCATTCATTGTGAATGGCTGCAGCATTACCCAAGTACAAACTTTAAAGGAACAAGGCAGACAATTGGAAGCTAACCCCGAAAAATAGAGATGGAGAAAAGATTGCAACCCCTCCAAGATGAACAAGACAGTGCCTATATGACCAATTGTGCATTAAGAGGTTATGGGTGTTTAAGTTGACAAAAATGGAAAGCCTGACTCAATAAAACATGCCTAATTCTGGTTTAATTGCAGTAATCTTGGAGCGGGGCAAGTAACCCATTGCGCTGGGATGAATTAGTAATTATAATTTGTTAAGGTGGTTCTGTGCTAGACAGTGTCTACATGATTTGTAATTAATGCCCCCAGCACTGTTTTCCTGGAGCTCAGGGAGTTTTGCATAAAACAGAGGTGAGATTAAGGAGCACTTAGAGAATGACTCAATGTCAAAGCCCTGTAATTAATAAAAGCTGAGCACTCACAGCTCCTTTCTCAGTTCTGTCTGGGTCTGGTGTGTGTGTTTATTGAGAGAGACTTATTCCTACAGATTGGAGCTGTCCATAAAGAATGTCAGGATGGAAGATTGAAGCAGCTGAGCAACAGTGAGCTGAGCAACCCCATTTCTGAAGAAGGGTCCCAACCCGAAACATCAACTTTCCTGCTCCTCTGATGCTGCCTGGACTGCTGATTTTGCCCAGCTCCACACTGTGTTACCTCTGACTCCAGCATTTGCAGATCTTACTACCTCTGAGCAACAGTGGGGTTGAGATGGTAGGGGGTACTATTTACATGACAGAGAGCACAAACAGGGGCTCAGCTTTCTTGACCTGTTGAAAGATCGTGACTTCCACAGATTGTCATATTGGATAATCCTTGATATCTACAGTCTTCTTCAAGAAGACTTGAAGATTAACTCCTTGCTCTGTAATAGTGGCTGTGGAAGATATCATTGCCTTCGATGTTTTTGGTGCTGGTGACTCATAGAGCATTTCCAGAGCTGTGTTGAGGTGTCATTGTTGGCTGCACATGAATATATACTCCAGGTGGCGTATTTGACAGATGTAAGCATGGAGTTCTTGGAAAGATTGGCATGGGAAGGTGACAACATTTTGAAGGATATAGAAGAGGAAAGGGAGGTTGGAGATGGAGCAGTAGTTTGTATGGATGTTGGGATCAGGCTTGGTTTGTTTAGGGGAGGGGTGATAACAGTATAAGATTATAAGAAATAGTAGCAGGAGTAACTGTAAACTGCCCTGCCGTTCAATGACATTATGACATTTGAGTCCCTAACACTACTTTCCTGCCTACCCACCTGTAACCCTTGACTGCCTAGCAGACCAAATTTAAATGATGTGAAAATGAGTTGCTCAGCATTGTCCAGGTCATTTTACTTCTGGACAGAGATTAATTCAGCATCCAACGAGTCATCAATGATAACAAATACTGTGCAGTCATCAACAAACATTCCCACCTTAAAATGGGGAAAAGGTCATTGAGGAGGCAGTTGATAGTGGTTGGGTCTTGGACATTACCCTAAAGAAATCCTGCAGATTTGTCTCGGGACTAAGATGCTTGACCTCCAACAATCTTCCAAATGCAGGGTATAACCCTTACCAGTGGAAAAGTTCCCCGATTCCTGTTGACTCCAGTTTTTCTAGGGATTCTTGCTGGTGCACTTATTCAAATGAAGCACTGTGTCCATGTCATCTGCTCAGAAGAATTTTCTCACCGATGCACCATGTGCCATCAAAATCTGGGAAGTGTTAAGTGTTTTTCTGAACCGCTCCTGTGTCCCATAAAGAAAGCAATAGGATGGCCTTTCACCTCACTGTCTATCAAAGGCCATCCCACACTGTCTTCTTTGTTCCCATTTGTTTCTTCTTTATTGCAGGTTTCGGTTTCAGTCTTGCCTTTCCATATTTCACTTAGCTGGAGTTTATCATTCTACCATTCACACCTGCTCTGGATTTTATTTTTCTTTACTTGTTTCATGACTACTCCCTTTGGCCTTGCACCACAGACCGGAGGGGACAGAGTCCTTGTGCATATTTAAGGCTGAATAGATTGATTCATGATCAGTAGTAGAATCAAGCATTATGGATGTGAGGAATCTCAGATCAGCCATGATCCAATTAAAGACAGTAAAACAAAAACCTGACAAATTTATAAAACAGTGCACTTGTATTAGTCAGATACTAAGATAGCTATTTCACTGAATCTGGAAATCATCCAGATCTTTTCAGACAGTTAAAGCAATTTTAATACTTTATAAAGCTCAATATTATGTTTGTTTTTTGTTAAACTATCTTCCTAATTATCTTACGTTTAGATCAATTAGTCTGTTTTAATATTTTTTATTTTATTGATTTTCTACAGCTTTGTTTGTTGTGTTGCAGCTGGCTGAGTATATTCAATTAAACTGGCAGAATGCATGAAAAGATAATCTATACATAAATGTCACTTTCTGTATAGCATCTGGCTTGGCTCTCCAGTTTTACCTTTTGTGTTTGTGATCCAACACTTGGTGTTACTGGAGTCCATTCCAGTTCCTCCTTGACCCTTCTGTTTGATTGTGACAATTCACTGAACATAGCCTTGGGAACACACATGCACACATTAAATTGCAACATGCATAAAAATTGAAAAGAGGACCGATTTCATGCAATTTTCTTTTACAATGTACCTTTAAAAGAATGGAGTAGCTTTGGAGTGAAGTCGTTGTATAAACCGGACTGGGCTCTGAATTAAAATCTGTTGAAAGGGGGAAAGACCTGCTTTTATAGTGTTCAAGTCTCCAAAGGATCATGGGCAGCATTGAGAGGACATTTAGAAAACAAGTGAGAAATAATTGTAACTGGTGGAAAATGTCTGATAACAGGTCAGTTACTGTTCATACATCTCTTCCAATTTTCCATCCCCTTGGCTCCAATACATAAAACGATGAAAGGATTAGTTGGTAGATTATTTGGACAAGAGCAGGAGCTGGATGGGAGTGGGCATGCATGTAAGTTATATGAATGTAGAATTGGGATAGACGTCAGGGGACTTTTCTTTTCATTGCAGATCATTAGCATCTGGAAGTCAGTTAGACTCAGGGGTTTTGGTGGCATCGCAGTTATCTTATTTATCCAGTAACCTAAGGTGAATTCAAATCATATAGCTGGGCAGTATAAATTCAGATAACTAACTGAATCTGGATAGAAAAGTTGCTTTCACAAATGGAGACTGTGAAGCTACTGAATTGTTATCAATATCTGTCTGGTTCACTAATGGCTACTAAAAGACTAAACCTGCTGTCCTTACCCATTGGAGCCTATTTGTGAATCCAGACCCACAGCAATGCAGGTGACTCTTAACTGCTATCTGAAATGACCTAGCCCCACTCAGTTGCATGCCAAAAGACAGCCCACCACTGTAGTGATTAGGCTAATGTCAGCTGGATGGATCTCATAGAATATGAGTTCCCTGACTTGGGCTGTTAACTGATCCAATCAGGGAGCCTTGGCTGACAGATATAAACAGGAGTGTCAGGAGTCCTGCTCACTCTAGGAGCTGGCTCTGTACTAGCTGGGTCAGTGTCATGTACTATGCACGTGTAAATAAAAGATGACTTGGTGTTGGGATACCAGCCCTCATGAAGTTATTTCAACCACCATCTTCTCAAGAAAAATTAGGGACAAGCAATAATTGCTGACCTTACAAGTGATGTCCATATCTAGTGCATGAACAAAACAACATTACCAAGTTGTATAGTAAGAGCAGAAGTGAACTGGATAAGTTCCTGGTGGGAGAGGGACGTTGGATGATACCTGTTAGAACTTCAGTGAATCCTTCTTAGGAGTCAGAGATGAGCCCTCCCAGAAGGTTTTTCTTTTCCTGACATGTATAGATTTTTCTGGCTTCTCCATGAAGAATCCATAGTTGTTGATGAGTCGGGTATTTTGCAGGTCATAATGGATAGTTATAACATGACTAAATGCAACAGGTTCAATGGACCAGCTGATTCATCTCTCTCTGCCTGTTTCGCAATTTTCTCATTTCCTTTCACTGAGAAGTACACTTGGTAAAAAGTCATCATGTGAGTTCTAGAGGAGCAGTCATTCTTGTAGAGACCATGATTGAACATAGGACGTTAGTCTAATTCCCTGACTCATTGCTTGAATGTTATGCTCCACTAAGGGCAGAGAGGACCATGTGAAACTCAGAACCATGGCAGCAGCAGTGTATCTTTTCCATATACACTCCAAACTTCACTGTCAAGGCAAGAGACACAAGTGATCCACCTGCCTCTGTGTCACTGGAAATCCTTAAATTAGGAGATGAACCATGCAGCACAAGAATAGGCCCTTCAGCCCACCATGTCTGTGCCAACCATGATGCCACTCTAAACTAATCTCATCTGACTGCACATGGTCAGTATCCCTTTATTCCCTGCCTGTTCATATGTCTTTCTAAACTCCTGTTAAACGTTGCTCTCATATCTGCTTGTTCCAAGCACTGCCAACTCTCTTTGTAAACAACTTATCTCACCCATCTCCTTTAAACTTCTCCCCTCTCACATTAAACTTGGGCCCCCTAGTACTTGACATTTCCACCCTGATTAAAAAGACACCAACTATCCACCCTATCCATACCTCAAATACGTTTAAATACTTTTATCAGGTTGTCCCTTAGCCTGCAATCCAAGTTTGTCCAACCTTTCCTCATAGCTAATACACTCCAATCCAGGCAACATCCTTGTGTGCCTCTTTTACACCCCCTCCAAAGCCTTCACATCCTTCCTATAGTGTGGCGATTAGAACTGCGCACAATATTCCAGATGTGGCCAAGCTAAAGTCTTATACAGTTGTAATATGACTTGCCACCTTTTATATTCAGTGCCTCAACCGATGAAGGCAAGCATGTTGTGTGCCTTCTTTAGCACCTTGTCCACTAGTGTTGCCACTTTGAGGGAGTTATGGACTTGGACCCCAAGATCTTTCCATATATCAATGCTCCTAAGGTTCCTGCCATTACTGTATACTTTCCTCTTGCATTCGACCTCACAAAATGCACTACCTCACACTTATCCAGATTAAACTCCATATGCCATTTCTCCGCCCAACTTTCCAACTCATCTGTATCTTGTGTAACCTTTGATAACCTTCCTCACTATCCATAATTGCATCAATTTTTGTGTGGTCTGCTCACCGTGGATCCCATGTGACTTAATCTTCTGAATCAGCCTATCATGAGGGATCTTGTCAAATGCTTTAGTAAAGTCCATGTTGACAACATCTATTGCCCTACCTCCCCAATCATCTTCATCACTTTGTCAAAAAACTCAATCACACTGGCGAGACAAGACTAACCTGCACAAAGCCATACTGACTATCCCTAATAAATTCACTTTTTGCCAAATGTGAGTAAATCCTGTCACGAAGAATCTTCTAAAATTATTTTCCTGTCACTGATGTAAAACTCACCAGACTATAATTTCCTAGATTATCCCTGTTGCGCTTTTTAAACAAAGGAACAGCATTGTCAATTCTCCAGTCTTCTGGGACCTTGCCTGTGGATAAAGAGGTTACAAATATCTCTGTCAAATCCCCACCAATCTCCTTCTTGCCTCCTTCAGTATCCTGTGATTGATCCTATCAGGTTCTGAGGATTCAACCTTAATGTTTTTCAAGACACCCAATGCCTTCTCCTTCATAATATCAAGATGCCCTAGAATATCAATGTATCCCTCCCTGATCTTACTATCATCCATGTCCTTCTCCTTGGTGAATCCTTTTGCAAAGTACTCATTAAGGACCTCATCCACTTCCTCTGACTCCATGCATAAGTACCCTCATTTGTCCTTCAGTGGACCTGCTCTTTCCCTAATTCCCTCTTGCTCCTAATGTACACATGAAATGCTTGGGTATTCTCCCTAATTCTACTTGCTAAGGACATTTCATTTATATACATAAGGTTCAATAAACTTTCCATCTCATTTGACTAATTTTTCAATATCTCTTGTCATCCAGGGTTCCCAAATCTTGCCATCCTTACCTTTCATCCTCACAGGAACATACTGTTCCTGAACTCTGACTTACCAGTAATTGACTTACAAGTACAAATCCTCATTTCTTCTGTTAATAAGGACCAGAATCTCCATTCAATTAAGGGTGTTGTTTACCAGGCAGCAGTGACCCTCATGCATCTATATGCTTTGTAGATTTGGCCAACCAGCCAACCCTCAAAGCACTACTTTCAATGGTGCTTTCACAAAATTGTCCAAATCCAGTGTCAAGAAAGTTGGTACAACAGATTTGTCCTCCCACGAGCCAACATGCCCAGCTTTGAGATAATAAAGTGTGCAGCTGGATGAACACAGCAGGCCAGGCAGCATCAGAGGAGCAGGAAAGCTGACATTTTGGGTCTGGACCCGTCTTCAGAACTGGGGGAGGGGAAGGGGTTCTGAAATAAATAGAGAGGGGGAGGCGATGATAGAAGGTGGATAATGGAGCAGATAGGTGGGAGAGAAGACGGACAGGTCAAGGAGGAGGGGATGAAGCCAGTAAAAGTGAGTGTTAGTAGGAAGTTGGGATGGGGGTTGGTCAGTGAGGAGGGAGGGGTGGGTAGATGGGAGGGAAGATGGACAGGTCAAGGAGGCAGGCCGAGAGGGGGGCTGGTCTTGGGGTGAGGTCGGGGGCGGGGAGATTTTGAAGCTTGTGAAGCTTCACAATCTGCTGGGCAAGACAAATCTCACATGTGCCTTACACCAGATTCAAAAAGTAATTGTGCTATCCAGAGCTCAGTCAATTTGGAAGGCTACAAGGAGGAGAATGGAAACACTTTAGGGATGTCCTTAAAAGATCCCTGAAGAGGTCAAACACCATCATGGGAATCCATAGCTTGTAACAGAACAAAACAATGCGGATAAGAACACTGAGCACATCTCGAGACTTCATCAGAAATGTACAGAGGAAAAGCCGAGGCATTCGAGGGAGAATACAAACGTTCAAACAATTTATCTACCCAGCCCTTCAAGCATCATCTGCCCACATGTGGCAGAATCTCTACATCTTATATTTGACTTAAAAGCCATCCAGAACCCATAGAACAAGAGATGAAGTAACTCATTCTCAAGCACAATGGACTACCTAAGAATAAGGGACCATTAGATTGAACAATCACTGCAATATTCTCTCATGATAGGTCAGATGTTTTTGAATGGGAGTTATGAGGTGAATTATATAAAAGTTATTTATGTAAACTTCATTGATGTTATAAATTTGTTCTGAGATTATACTCATTTGAAACTAGTAAAAAATATTTTTTGTTGATGTAATAAAAATAATTGCAAATTTGAAGTCTACTTTTACTTGTACCCAGAATTGCTAATAGCGAGATTACCTCAAGTTAGTTGTTTCTGACCAGCTATAATAAACATTTCTATTTTTTCTTCAAGGATAGTGTACAAACAGAATATAAAAATTCACTGCTTATGGATTCATCTAATTACTTAAATAAAAGCATCAAGTATGCCTACCCTTCATTAAGAAGGAAACAAAGAAATGCCTCAATAGTTGCACTGTGTCAACTCCCTCTCTCTAACTTTAAACCAAGACTGTTTACTCAGCTCACAATCACAACGTATTTCTAACACCTAGACTCTAGAGTTCACTTCACATTGAATATATACTGTACAAATCTCTGCCACTCCTTTTTTTCTACAAAACGAGAGAGGTCCCCATTTCTGACAGGAGATTCTGATCAGGCCTCCCTTGGAAATGTGAAATAGTCCTACCATTCCAACAAGTCTCCTCTACTGTGGAACTGCCAGAGGAAGGGGAACCATAACCCCTCTCCACAGCAGTCAGCTGGCTGTATTGTGAAGTTCCAGAATCACAGGCTTCATTGATTGCTGATGAAGTATATGCACCTAACGTGAGTGTGAGGTCACTGGGGCAGTAGGGTGCCAGCTGGGAGTAGGTTGCGAGCTGGGTAGAGGAGCCAGGTTTTGGATTGTCAGATATGTAGAATGCCAAATCGATAGGGGATAGGTTGCCAGGTGGGTCTGGTGCCAGGTTGCAAGGTGCCAAGGAGATCAGATAAATGATGCGGTTTTTAAGGTAGTTCAGAAGGGATGAGGAAACCGGGCCTGGTGGGGACAGGGGATACTGAGTGTCGTTTTCAGTCTGACAGTGGTCGAAGTGAGGTGTCAGGTACTAGGAGTCAGTAGGGAGAGCTGGAGGTGGTGTACGGTCAAAATGAACCACTATTGTCTCGATCAAGATCAGGTGAAGGGGGTTTGGACCTGGAATGGTGAAGAGGTCAGTGTTTCGGATCTGGAGTGGGTGGTCAGGGGTTTAAGTCCTGAGCGGTGGAGGGATTTTGGAGGAGGGTCTGGAATGAGGGTGAGAGGAGTGTTGGGTCTGGATCAGGGCAGGGGTCTCAGGTCCCGTACAGAGAGTGGGCTGTCACCTCAGGGTCTGGGGTATGGAAGTGATCTGTGAGAGGGATAACTGGGGGAGTGGTATTAAGTATGGGGTTAGTTGAATAGTTACACAACAGTTGGTATTTATATTTAATTAAAATTTCCTGAGTAATTATTTACTTAAATTCATTGGAACATTGCCAAATCCCTAATTTAAATGGGAGCTTTCAGGGGTAGACGAATTGCCGATCAGTAAAACCAATTTCCCAGGCAGTTCATTCAACATCTGTTACAAAGGGCATTCCACAGCGTCCCCGGCAGAACTCCCATCTTCTCTGGAATAACTACTTCAGAGATAGTAGGAACTGCAGATGCTGGAGAATCTGAGATATACAAGGTGTAGAGCTGGATGAACACAGCAGGCCAAGCAGCATCAGAG